>NW_028258173.1:9393939-9545454 GCF_053883595.1 Heterocephalus glaber | reverse complement strand
CAAAGAGAATGGTATTGGAGATATGTAAGTTTGGAGGGGAAAGAACACACAGTATTGCCCAAGAAGATCCTAAATACCCAGGTGTGTAGTACCCGAGGTATGATGGGAAAGGAGAGGCAGAATGCCCAAAAGGCCAACAGGATGCCTCAAAAGACCAACTTTGTTGGCATAAAACATACAGTAGGATTAGAGTTCCTTCTGCATCCCACTGGGCTGTCTCCTACAACATCCCAGTTCTAGAATAAACCTCTCTCTGCCTTTTGGCCATCAACCAAGGGAAACAGACTGAACTGTTGAACTCTTAAAGGACACCCAGCAACATTCGAGAGCTGCTGCTAGAGTCAGTCTTTCCTGTACTGTGGCCCTTCCTTACCACCCTCCTGCTCCAACCACTGTTTGGCAAAATCCACTGGGAGGTGACCATGAAGTGAATTCAGATTTGTCTCCTTGAAGGAAACCAAGCTCTGCAGACAGAGTCCTCAGCCCCAAGAAAGAGCACAGGATTAGCAGATTACTGATCCAGGCCAGGGTAGGAGCCAGGAGGACACCCACTGAGACAAGCAGGGAGGGAGGGAAACAGTTAATAATTCAAGGTGATAAATTAAGCCAGCTACTCAGGGGTGCTAGTTTGGCTGCTGGTGGAGTCAAAACAGGACTGTTGGAAACTGGGAAGGTGCTGTCACTGGTACTGTATTTTTCCACAGGTATTTTTGTAATTTGGAAATGTGCGTGAGGAGCTGGAAAATGCAGGCTGGAGAACTCCTGGGGTCTGAGAGGGAGAAACCACTGAGTCTCTGCCGGGATCTCATTCTAATTCAGATCCAGCAGCTCCGGAGGGCTTCAGCCACACGGAGTCTGACTTCCCAACCTCCCCATCCTCCATCCGCCGCCGCCTTCTGGAATATCCACACCCCTCCTGCTTTCACCGGCCTGCTGTGCCAGCGTGCAGTCTCCTGCCAAATGACACCGATGGTGTGCTCTGTCCACCAGCCACACCAACTTCCCTGTGGCTGACCCCAGCAGCTTCTGAGCAGGGAGCAGTTGGAGAAAGATGGAACTTCGGGGCACTAGAGGAAGAGACACAGAGTGACAGTGCTCTGCACCTTTGCCAATGATGCACTCTGAGGACCTAGCTGCCTCCACACCTAACATTTGAAGAGTGATCCCACAGAAACCTACAAAAAGGAGATGGCAGTTTCCAGATGCTTAAAATGATTATAAGCCCCATTTCCAGGAAAGTGTAGGAAATTAGCAGACTGTGACAGACACTGTGATGTTTACCTGCCCTTGAGATCTTAGAGCTCTTAAGCTTTTTGGTCTAATCTAGGTATTAATATTTACTGAGCACTTACTCTCTAAATTGGAGGGTGCGTTCTCATTACAACTTAAGTAACACTTCGTACATCAGAGGTTACAGGCATCCCTTGGTGTCCGAGGACCCTCAATAGATACCAATATCTGCAGGTATTCAAGTCCCACATATAAAATGGCATAGTGTTTGCATATAGCCAATAACATCCTCCTCCCTCCACTTTAAATCATCCCCATTTTACTTAAAATGCTTTTACAACGCAAGCACTGTGTAAGCAGTTATTGTACTGTATTGTTTAGGGGATAATCATAAAAAAGTATGTACAGATTCAGTACAGATTCAATTGTTTTCTCAAATATTTTTCATCCATGGGTCATTGAAACATTGAATAAAGAACCTATGGCTACAGCAGGCCAGTTGTATATCCTCACGGTGGATAATCTTGCAGATTTTATAACTCCTCCTTGTAGTAAGGCTGACAGCTCTACCCTAATATTCAATATAAATGTTTTACCTCTACACATGCTCAAGGTTTATTCTGCAGATATCTCCCATGGGCATTTCTACTCCAAATTTTAGTTTAACACCTTCCATTCTCAAGAAAGCAGAATTGTTTTACTGAGTGAACTGTGGACTGGAGGAAAAAATGGATACAGCACAGTGCTCACATCAGCAAGCATGCGCGCGCACACACACACACACACACACACACGCCTCCTTTTCTTTAAGCAAACACTGGACTTGCTCCCGAGGTCCTCCAAAGATCTCTGGATCTGATAGCCCCAGAACAGCTGCTGTTTAAATGGCTCAGCTAGTGAGGTTATTTCCTATCATTTTCCCAAAGCTATAACGTAGAGTTCTCCAGGATCTTAATGATGGCTCCAGGCTAATGCCCGGTGGGTCATCCACTGAAGACTTTACCCATCCTGTGGCAGTCCCTGGAACAATCTCATGGAAGATGCAGACACACAATTCCCCCATTGTTCTCTGATTTGGGGATTGAAGGAAGGGGGAAAATGCACGCACAAACCCCCCTCGCAAAGATTAGTACAATTATTAGCCAACAGCAATGATGATAAGCCAATCTGCTCTCAAATCCTCCCAAGCACCAAGTCACCACAGAGTCTGTTAAAGTCCAAACAAGACGGTATGTTCTCCCGAATTTTGCCACGTTGTTCCCTAAGACCGAGGAGCCAGCAGTTAATGGTCCCCTTGCCCACAAGGCTAACAAGCAGAGATAATAAGCAACAGTGAATAATGTATGTGTCTGAGCCTTGGATCTCCACCCTCCCGTAAGTGTGTAGAAGGCAGATGTTGAAGAGCCAATATCATTGGCAACTGCTTCACCCCAGCAAAGTCTGGGAAAACTGCTTGTTAGGACACAGCCATAAGCTGTGACTAGTGGTTAGTGTGAAGTGTAAAACTCTTGGGTCTTGAGATGCTTTCCTCCCCTTTCATCTTACGGGAATAATAATTTTTAACTCCTATGCTCCAACTAGCTCACTGGCCATTCTGAGCCTCCGGCTGGCAGTTAAGGAAAATGGAATTAAACTGTCCCAGGACTTGGTGTTTATGTGTATATGCATGCACATGTCACCAGCAGCCTCAGGGATAATGGAGTCTTATATCAGACTACTCCATGTACATTAAAACAATAGGTAACAATAGATGATCATGGGACATATACAAAGGAGAGTGAGGATACAAAGGCTTTTGATATATTTACATATTATCAAAGAAATAAGTTGGTTAATCAAATATAAGTCTGACAAATTGAATGAGACATTAGGAATTTGTCAACTGAGTTAAAAACTGAGCACTCCACTCAAAACAGCAGGTATGTGTGTAAATAAATACAGAGGTACACATTACCAGAAATCAATGCCTACAATCCAAGAAATTATTCAGACATTCCCTCAGTATTCCAACAATTTCTGAATCCCTACTATGTTCCCGGCATGGGTCAAAACCAGACGTTGATATGTTTCTCTTAGGTAACTATATGAGAAGCCCTATTATTTTTAGAGAACTCCGTGCCACTCAGAAAACACAAGCAAAGAAAAAAAAACCTCAAGGCAAAACAAATAAAAAAGGCAATTTTCTATCTTTTGGCAAATTGAGGAAGCATCTATTATCCATGATTTAGAAGGCTTAGATTAGTTAAGTTTGTAAGTGTCTATGCAATACATTTCTGAAGTACTAAACATTACCCTTTTCCTACGAATTAATGCCACGTCATTGCAGCATTTCACCTCATTTTTCACACAGAAGACTGTCAGAAAGGTCTCTGCTGAAGGGTCTAGAGCTTGAGTCTAAACCACCAAGTCACAATGACTCAATATTCACCAGGATGAATATTTTATACTCATATGCACACCTGAACAGAATAAGCCATGTGCCACTGCATTTGTATACAGCAATCCTATTGCCTATCTGAATGAGTACACCACACACACATACACACACACACACACACACACATACAGATCTGTTTCTCACCTTGAAAGTCCAACATTTAACTTAAGCTCCAGAGAGACTTTCTCTGTAACAACTTGGACATAAGCAAAATCCCTGTCGTCTCGTTTCTCTTCTTACAAAATGCGTGCTAATAAACAGTATTTAGAAAGTACTGAAAATTCTCAGGCTAAATGGATAGTGGAGATTTAAGCGAACTTAGGTGGGTAAAAAATATATAAAGAAGCCTTTTAAAGGGTGACTGACTGATGCAAAGACCGATGCAAATACATAGCTGCTAGAACCATTTTTCCTCTGGAGAGCTGGAGAGCTGGTCATGAGGTATAATTATACTACCCATATGTAGGACAGGCATTGTCAGGGCTTTCTCAAACAAATCTGTGAGGTATTCATTTAGCATTTAGCTGGACAATTTTGCCCAAATGTAAGCCCGGGCACAAAGCAATATAAGCCCTGCACTCCTCTCTATGAAGCCGTGCTCTCTTCATTCAGGTCGGTTCCTACATAACATTTCCAGTACTGATGATTGTGACCCAGGAAAAGGAGAATGAGTGGCAGAGAAGAATAATGAGGCTATGGTGAACAACCCAAAGCCTTGGGGTCCCCCGTTTTGTCACCCAAGGCCCAGCCTATGGGAGACCTGCTCCTCACACCTGAACATGGTTGAACTTTCTAGATAAGGGCACTTGCTGCACTGTAAGAACCAGATTCGCAGCCAATGCCTGCTGCGTACTGACTTAAATTTCTTGTCTTTGCAAGCAGGTAGGGCACTTCACATTCTCTACCACTTCCCTCGTGTGCTTATGGGAAATCACACAGATTGACATCAAAGAAGAGTTACTGATTAAAAGCAAAGGAGAATTAGAGACAGGCAGAATACAGAGGTCCAGCCAGGAACATGATTCATGGCAAGAAAGCTCGCGGGTTGGGAAAAGAATCACACATACTTGTCTCCATCCACCCGTTAGTGATTACCTCCCAAAAGTCAAACGAGCCCACCTAAGCCTCCATGGCCCCCTCATTCCTACACATCAATATAATTCTTCTAGAGATCAGCTGCTTCTCACAGAGCACACAGCTGGCCATGCTCAGCGGGGAGATTGTATGTAACCTCCAGCATCTCAGCCAAGACCAAAAGAGAAGAAGTAAGGATCACAACAGAATCCTCTGTCAGAGCTGGGCAAAAGTCAGAGTCAACTGACAGGCAGCCTCTGTGCCTGCACAGCTACTCACCTGCGTCTGCCATGAGGCTTGATCAAGAAATTCAGGTAAAGATCCACAATCCACGTGAAAATTCCAAGGGTCTCTACCCTGCCATCATTTCCTCTGCCCCCTGGCCATCAGGTGTGGCCTAGCTGACCAGGGATGTGGTTCTTTTAAATTCGACAAGGTTGTAGATGTGGAAAAGGGGTCTACTCAAGTCCCACCACTATCTCGTCATGTCTGAGCAGCTTTGGAGGCAGAAAGTGCCAGCGGTGGAGTGCAGAATGCTTGCTCCAGACATTGAATGAGCCCACAGAATGCCTCAATCTGATCTTTTATAGTGCTTTGTTTATTACCTGTGTGCCCTTATTTCATAAGGGAACTGAGAAAGAGAGAGAGAGAGCAGGAACGATGAAGATGACTATTAGTAGCAATCCAAAGACACCTTTCTTAAGCCTCATTCATAGCAGCAAATGAGGCCAAACAACCTAGCGATTGTTCTCCCAAATGTCACCTTTCTGTTTGGGCCGCTAAGTCGATAAAACCGGGCTCTCTCATTCTTGTTCTCCCCACCCACCCCCCCCCTAAAAATTACAGTGTTATCCTCCAAATATCTCCAGAGAAACTGACTCGACAAGGGAAGCTTTTCTTCTTCTCCCTCCCCAACCCCCTCCCGATTTTTCTTTCTTCTTCACGCAGCTTGAACAATTTGGCTCTGTTCTGGGTGCATTCCTGCAGCCCCTTCTCCCTGGGTCCCCTATGCAGGAAGGTGGGCCCCGAGAACACAGGCTCACATTCAGACCCAGGCTGGTGCTCGGGGCCTGGGGGTGGGGTGGAGAAAAGTGAACCAAATGTACCTATGATTGTTGCGCCACCAACTTAATATCTGGGCCGAAAGACAAAGGCTCTTTAGAAAAAGCTCGGGCTTCCAGGTAACCCCTTCCCCCACCCCCAGGAGTTCAAAAGATAACAGGAGCTGAAAACAAGGCACTCACATAATTAAAGTTTTCCCAGTCATTTCAGGAGATATTACACATGATGACAGAGAAGTCACTGCTAAGCCTTTTTGATGAGCAATCTGTGCTACGAGGGGAAGAGATAGTTTCTTTGTGCTTACATGAGTGTCCTTGTGTGCAGGCACACACACACACACACACACACACAGGTGCACCCATACCTGGACAAAATAATCGATAATCTCCACTTTTCACATAAGCAGAGTTGTACTCGTCACTTGGAAAGTCCCTGGTTTGGGAAGAACTTACAAAATGAGGAAGCCTTCTCTATATGAATTCTGTTTTGTGCTTAACAAAGAGTGAGTGGGCACTGCAGACATTTCATTCCTATATATTGACTGTTGCTGGCCCAGGTAAGAGTGGGAGTCTCAGGAATAAGTTCTGATCATAAAGAAGCAGGGATTATTGGAGTCTGCTGGACCTCACCCACCTAAAGCAGGTGCCGTGCCTGGTAGGGTAGTCAGGTTTCAAAAGCCAACTTCAAGGCAATGGCTCATGGCCCTAAACCCCACGGGTCTCAGAGTTCTTCATTAACAAAAAGAATGTTTAGCCTGAAAACTGAAATGGAATGACTCAAATAGCTAGGCTTAAGAAGCAACTGGGAAACGAGAACAGGGCAAATAGGTATTTACTCTCCAACAGATTTTAGCTATATTATAATAGAAAACAAATACAGACTTGAGACTGCTCTGAATCACTGCTTTTTTCCCAAGAAGGCTGTAAGCTTCATGAGACAGGGAAAATATCATTGAATCCTCAGTATCTAGCACATGCAATAATAGTCAATAACTCTTTGAACGTTGAAAAATTCCATATCCCAAGGAAGACAAAAACAAACACACACGAGGGTGTGCTGAAAAGGGCTGTATTCACCCAGAGGAGCAGACTGACATTCAGAAGAGTTTTGCAAGCCAATTGTTAAACACAACCACTATAGAAAGTTAAAGTCTATAAACTTACAATTAGATAAACTTTATTGAAAACAAGGGTAACAGACATTACTTCTCTATTTTTCTACAATATTTTCCTATCATTTATGCTCTTGAGGCTATTTACATTTTTTTTTCTTCTATGGTAGAAAAACTATTTAGTGTGACTGCTATTTATCTCTCCCTCACTCTGTGTTCATGTCACATTTTTAGTATAAAACATGCAATAATGGGAACACCATGAGGTAGTGAGAAATGCCATGAAAATCCAACAACTGCAAAAAAGTCATGGCTTGATTCACGGTTTTGTAATCATCTGGAGATTAAGAGAAGAATGAAGAAAATATTAATAATGCAGATTAAACATAAAAGTATTTTATGTCTAGGTTCTTTATGTTGTGAGTAACATAATATTGAAAAATTTGAGGAAATAGTTCTCTAGTGATCAAAAACTATTCCCTGATTGAGAGAACAAATCACCTACATCATTTAAGAAATGAAATTTTGACATTTTCTTTATTCCTTAATAAAAATGAAAGATATTTTCATCTCCTAAAAAAGAAAAATCATGGGCCGGGGATTTAGCTCAGTGGTTTTGCCACCTGCTGCACAAGTTTAAGGACTGGAGCTCGATCGCTGCTACCAAAAAAAAAAAAAAAAAAAGAAAAAGCAACAGAATTTTTTGTGAAAAGAAATTAGCTCTTTGGAATCTACAATAAAAATATATCTTGTAATGATTTCCAAAATTGTGTTATATATCCTTTATATCGATAAAATTTATAATAAACTTAAGTACATATAATCATGAATATATTTTCTTCAGAGTCCTGATTTTAAACATTCACCATCACACCACTGCCCAGTAACATAACCACATGTAAGGAACTACATGTACATAACTATATGTAACGATGTGTAGGATATGTGTATGTACACATGTGAGCATGTATATGCATTTGGTTCATCATTTAACTTTAGCTTAATGGAGGCAGATCACAAAACACTGAAGGAAGACAATGGATAGAAAAATAATGTGACACAAAGCAGTAGCACGACATGCCCTGCTATTTCAACAGGGCTTCGTAGAATAAGACTCACCCACAAACAGGCAAGAGAGAAGGGCTCAGGCTTTGATCATCCTACATCCAGATAGTGGCTCAAGATTCCCCAAAGGACTTGTACAAAGTGGGTAGCATGTGAGCCTCATCAAGGCCTGGTGAAAAAGACAAACAAGAGAGTATACCCACTTTATGGATGAGCATAGGAAGGCTCAAGCAGCTTTCATAGTTTTCTAAAGGTTGTGAAATTAAGGAAGGCTAAGGTAAGAACTGAACACAGATCTGGTGTTTCTCCACCCAGTATTTCCCAAGGATGAGTGAAAATACTTCTGGTACAGTTCTTCTGGGAGGCTCCGTCCTTCTTCATCCTGAGTGTAATCAAGGAGGAGTTCTGGGTCTGAAAGTCATGATGTTAACCCCTGTCAAACCTATCAACTGAACCTCCTTAGGCGAGGGACCATTAGTGTCAGAATCTGGATTCTGATCCATCCATTGGGCCACTTCCAGCCCTCCACTCTCGTCAGGAGCCTCCTGCTCAGAGCTATCAAACTCAGTGATGAATCACTATGATAGAGTCCAGGTCCCCTGCTCCATTGACTATGGATCTCATCCGTCTCCTTGTTGCTGCCGTTGTTGTTTTTAGGATAGCAGATCCCTTCCTATTTTTAAGCAAAATCTTTTATGAAATGGCAAAATACAATTCAGTGCAAAAGGTAAGTTTCTGTGGTTGAATGGGGATCATGGGAGGGAATGGCTGGTTGCTACCGCTGTCTGTCCATGGGGACCTTTGAGAACTATTGAAGAACCTTAGCCTCCTTCAAGCCCTTTTTTAAAACCTCGCACTATCATGTGTTTGTGTTTTGTGTGTGCATGTGTGTGTGCCATATGTGCTGGGGGGCAAAGGACTCCACATTCTACACTGTGGGCCTCTTTGTGGAGTTCTGGATTGTTACTTTGGGATGTCTTGTGAATGATCACAAAAGAACAAAGTGGAAGAGCAGAGGCCTCTTAGTAGAACTGGAAAAGAAGAAACAAAGCTATAGGCATATCTCATACCACAAAAGAGCAAGCAGGTCAATCTCTAAGCGTGATAACATTAACAGTGCTCATTCAGAGGCAGGTATGTTCTGTGAACTTTGAATGTATTATCAGTTTTCTACCACATCCCTTTACGATAGTTATTTTCATCATCATGACTTTGGAGATAAAGGAATGGATGCCTAAAGGATTAGGTATCACTCTCAAGCTTCTGCTGCTTGTAAGTGGTAAAACTGAGACCTGGACCAGCTTCCTGAAGTAGCAACTAATGCAATAGCTCAGGAAGGGGGGCCTAAAGCCCTGGGTTGGGGGTGAAGTCTTAGTGCCTACAGTTTTAAAATTCCTAAAAGAGTTTTCTGAATTTGTGTCTTGTAAAAACCAGCTGAAGCACATGGAAGGGCTCAAGCCAGCCTCTATTCAAGAGCACTCCTGCCTCCCTTGCCTCCTTGCCTGCCCAGAGTGGGTTCACAGCAGCCTTCTCTCCATTCCCACCTCCCTGGATCTGCCTTTCCTCCCCTGTGACCTGTGACCACCACTGCCAGCCATCTATGGAAGCACCTGGCCCCGGAGACAAGGAAAGGCCATGTTGTGCCATCGCTATCAGTGTCCTCCAGGGGCCGGGGCTCAGGACACAGAGGGCTAGGGCAGGAGCACAGCCTGGGCTTGTTGGTGCAGAAAAGGCAGCAGGCGTCCTGACACTGGGACGGCCTCTCACCCACCGCAGCACAGGTCTGAGTGTATCCTGGAAGGGAGGCTGCCATCTTGGGGGTCACTAGTCGTCCACGAGTTGGAGCTCTGGGCCCACGTGACATGTCGGCCCCTTTGGCAATGAGCCCCACAAATTACGTAGCTGGCCCTGGCTAGGATACAAGCCCTGCAGCTGTAGTCCAGAGGCAGAGCTATGCACACAGGGCAGGACGCCACCCTTGTCCGTCCCTTAGAGTTGTCACTGTCCCTTTCACAGTTCACTGGCCTTGCTCGGGCATTGATGGGCTCCTCCTGTGCCAGAGCTCCTGTAATAAGAAGAGGAAGTGTGTGCAACTGGCTTCCACAGGTAGTGGGTTTGTCCTATGCTCATCTCACAAAATGAGGGACTTTCCATTCTCCTCCAGTGCCAGATACCCACTTTGTATTCTGTTTAGGTTCTATTGACCATTATTCCAGGAGCACTAATCTGGGTAAAATTTCTCTGAAGAATAAAGGGCCAGGTTCTCTGGCTTGTGACATAGCTTCTACTGTTGGAATTCACTCCAGTGAAAGAAAATACCAGGTGAGGAGCCAGGAGCATTTCCTGGAGGAACTCCCTTGCTTCAAAGTCCCAAACTTCCTAGAATCATGAGAGATGTTCCAGTATTTTCTTGGGATGGCTAACATAAATCCCCAATAGTAGGAGCCCTGCCCAGCTTGCTTGCTGCAAGCAAGGACAGTGCCCTGCAGACAGCAAGTGCTGAAAAAATGTTGACAGCAGTGATACTTTTGAATGGAGCCAATCTAGACGCAGATACTATTCTCCTGAATTCTGTCACTAGCTGTTTGTGTCACCTCTAGCACTAGGTCTTTAGTTAGGAGAGAGAAGGGAAATGTGCATCCTTTTGCCCCCTTGATCAGTCTCTGCCATAACAATAGCAAACAGGCCAGGGGCCGTTGGCTCCTTAACAAAGCCAAACAGGTGTGAGAGATTAGCTCCCTGGACAGAGCCTCTGTCTAACAAAACAATGTCAAATTCTCTCCTAATAAAGTCCAGGGCTGTAAGCAATTCCCCCTTGTTATTAAGCAGGAAAGAAAACACAGCCCGGCTCCTTCCCAATTAGCTCCGAGGACATTCTGATGAGTAGAATTTAAACCAGAGACCTGCCATGATCTGGCTTCCACTGCACACGGGCCCTGCCTTCTCCCCAGAATGGAAACTCACTGGCCCAAGTTCCCAGCCATCTTGGCACAATGGTGCAGACGGCCCCCAACCCCCCACCCCGATATCCAGAGGCTGTCTCTGCCTCTGATTCAAACCATCTTTGCAACTCCCTGCCAGACCCCTTACTTTGATTTTCCATATGGAGGCTTGGTCTCATTTGTCAGGTTAGTGTTCATAGGGATGGGCTTTATGACAGTTTCCCTGTCAAGGAGACAGGAGATGGGATTCCCACCTCCTGAATGCAAACAACTTTCTTGTCATCCAAGAGAAGGGGAAAGATCAACATCCTGAAGCAATAACAACAAAACAGAAACCTCAAAGTTATCTAGAAATGGAGATGTCTCATCTTTCCTTTCCTTCCCTCCCTCTATAACCTGCCTCAAGTTAATAGACCATGGAGTGGAAAACAGAAAGACCCCAATATGCTTCAAAAGATGGCTCCTTTACTTTGTGCTTATACATGGGGTTCGAGATGCTCAAACCACAAAGGTCATCTTAGCATTGCAGAGCACCTCTTTCGATCCTGAGCATGTTTCCTGAAAATGGAATGTTTAAACCATCTTCATAATAATAAGCTCTTGGTAAATATTATGATGGTCAGGCACTACCCTAAGCCTTCACAGCTCTCATCCATTTAATTTTCACAAGGACTCTGAGAATTTTAATTGTATAATTGTATAAATGAGATGACTGAGTATTGCAGAACGTACTTATTTGTCCAAAGCACACAGTTCTCCACTGATAGAACTAACATTTGAACCCAGAATTCAGTTCGAACTGTGGTAGATGTCAGCTCTATTTGCCAATCTCTCCGCAGCTCCCCCTACTGAAAATATCATGGGATTACATTCCTTGGGCTCTGGTATTCCATGTGGCCTTATGACCAGTACTGATCAATGACTTGTGAACCAAACAGGACATATGTGTTTCCCCAGAATGCACTCTTCCCTCTGCCGTGTTAACTGGAAATGTTCCAGAAAGTTCTGTCAGCTTAGGTCCCCGAATAAGGATGACAATGAAACATAAAGAACACTCAGCTTCTGGTGATTGATACGTAATGTAAGAAATATGCTCTCATTGTTTTAATCCATTAAGATGTGGAAGTGAGGAAGGTGAATATTATTAGAAGGAGACAGAAGGAACAGAGAATATAAAGAGATGGATGGAAGCTGCCTAAGCCCAATTTTCTGAGTTCTGGTTAAAAGAATGTTAGCTTTATAATAATATGATAAACATTTGTTTTGTGTGGGTAGCTGGGTTATCTACCCTAAAAGGTTGAAAAAAATCACCTTTATCACTGCACCATATCCCAGCCAACCCTGACGGATACTCCATCATGAATCTAATAGGAAGCACTTTCTTATGTCTCATTACTCTTCTTCCTGCTTAGACGTCAATACATTTCTATCTTCTGAGAGATGAGAACTAGAACATTTGTTTTTTTCTGGTAGCTCTAGGTCTCTGAATAGCAAATACAAAATAGAAACATGAAATGCCTTAGCCAGGGCAGAAAGTCTTCTAAGATTTCTCATCTGGAATTTTCTTAAGGATTGTGGCTTCATTCCAAAAGGCAAGATGAGCTTGATTCTGAAATGGAGACTTTGCTTATTGGATGTCTCTTAGACCCTCTCTGACTTACTTCCCTCTCTTCTAGGTCTTCCAACACAACCCCGCATGATTCCTGTAGCCCTTACTCTGGTTATCTTATTAGCTTTACACACAGGGAGAAGAGAGTATGATAGCTTCATGGGACACTTAGCCAAAAGGGTTCAGTCAAGGGACAAGAAGGTCCAGATAGTTTTTAACTTGTCCTTATTGGCAAATGCCTAAGAGAGATTCAGGGGAAACCTCTAACTTGTCTAGAGAGAAGCCAAGGTACAAAGGGCAGAGGGAAACTGTAATGCCTTCCCCTCCCATGACCCTGGCTCAAGCAATTAAGGAAGGCTCTTGCAACACCAAGCAGCTTGGAAAGATAGGGAGTCATTAAACCTTATAACAAAACAATTCCCTGCACCCCAACCAATGCTAATCATGGAGAGCTGTTCCCTGGAGGCCATCCGCTATTGTGACATCCTAAATCCATTTCTGGTCTATGTAGCCCTTCCCAAATGAAATTATTGTTGCATAGGGAAATGATAAAGACTGCCAGTATTTTTAAAAAACCTTTTTCTTCACTTGCTTTTGTTCTGTTTTCTTTCTTTAGCTACTGATCTACTAATCTGAAAAAGTTCTCTGCAGTTTCAACTGTATTCCAAACCTCTTGCCTTCTTGAAAACCAATTCCACATCCAAAACCCCAGATTTTACCACCCACTTATAGGCAAACTGCTGAGTGTTCACTCCAATTCAGTCCTCCAAGAATATTCTGTCAGCACTCAGAGCCTGTTGACCAACAACTGTTTCCCATGCTCTGTGCTTGCTGATCTAACCTCATTAAGCCAACACAAGAAGGCTATGAGATTGATTTATCCTGCATAATAAAAACAGGCTATTACTCACAAGGCAACCTGGCACATTATCTGTGCCTTCTGTAAGAGGTAACAAACCAGCAACACCATAAACCACCCTACCATTTGCGGAAAGATAAATTACTGATCTGTGGTTGTCATAATATAAATGAATTTTCATTACAGTCTGGAACAGCACTAAACTTCAAGGTCCTGTAATTATAAACCATCGATTTTTTATTGTCACCTGCTAAAAGCAAAAGCATAAAACATTATCATCTTAACACCAAGGTCTAGTTGAGTGTGAGCCTTCCTGCTGTAAATTACAGAGGGCAGCCAACAGATTAAACCAGTTATTCTCTTCTCCCTCATACCGGAAACAAGCCCCACACCAGGGGTGAATCATTTACAAGGGAGACCGCACTTTCTCTCCCATGGTATTTCTCTCTTTTTACTTTATAACTAGATTATACAGCCAACTAGGAAAGGCTGCAGACTTGGGGCACAAAATGCTTGATTTCAAATTCTGATTCCCCCTATTTTAGTTGTCTTAAGTTTGCTCCTCTGTAGAAGGGAAAATGTTAGTAAGAGCACTTACTACTTCACAGTATTCACGAGGATGAAATGAATTAACTCATGTCCAGTACCTAAAATAATACCTGCATGGGGAGAATGTTCAGTGCATGGTAGGTATCATTATTATTACTGTTATTACTACAATGTGAATTACAGTGTGACTGATTGCTATTACTGTATTTGCCTTTGTTAGTAGGAAACTATTTTAAATATCTTTTCATATATTTAAATATCTCTATGTTTAGTTATTTAGATTCTTTAAAGGCAAATTCTGGGATATATCAAACTCTATATCCCATGGGACCAGGGTGTACCTGAAACAGGGGTGGGGGGGTGTCACAGCCAACTGGATCTTGGTGTGAAAGTGACAAGGGATGATGCTTTATATTTTTATTTTAAATAATATGCCCTGAACAACTATGGAGGTCCTGAGGAAGAAGAAGACACTGTCACTATGAGACTAAGCCGGGAAGTGGACTGTGCTAGTCAGGTACAGTGACCTAGGTAGCATGGAAAGGATTTTCACACTGAGGAGAAACAGAGGATCTTTAAGAACTTTTGTTAGTCTAGACTGAGATTGGGTAACCCCATGGCACTTGCAACTCCAGCTCCTAATTGGAGCTACTTTACTCAAAAGAAAAATAAAAACACAAAGAAATCTAGGACCTAGGCTTATAAGCTCACAGTGGCATTTCTCCAAGAAATGGAGGGGTTTTCCCTGTGGGAAAAATAATATGAAGGTTTAAAAAATGGGAAGGATCAGTTAGCAGTAATTATAACCTAGAATGTCTGAGACTTTTCTTCAAAAAGACCCCAAGCAATGAATTTGCTTCCCACATATTTAAAAAAATGCTGTTGCACCCTATATTCTCATAACTAGGAGTAAACAACAGGAGGGGACCAAAAAATCACCTTCTAGATGTGTCGGGATTGTGATAAGTAGTGTTTAAACTTTACCCAAAATGAAATAAAGTGTCAACAGAAACTCCTGCACGAACTCTCTGATCAGGTCAGGCAAACAACCAATCAAAAAAAATCAATCAAATGTGAAAGGTGCCCCAAAGGGGTGAGAATGCTTAACTCCGTGATTCCCATAGGAGCCAGGTCTATTTAACATGTTTTTTGCCAGCTGCTGCTTCTCCTTTTGGTCATAAAATAGCCAAAAGCACACAAGAATCATTTTGTGAGCAGGCTGAAAATCTGATGTCACTGGCCAATGCCATGAATAGGGGAGGATTCTGGAAAAGTTCGGCTCGAAGCAGGTATCAAGTCAGCCCTAGGGTCAGTGCTTTAGGAAGAGAGGTATAGAGATACCCAATACTCCAAAGGGGAATGGAAAATTCAGCCTTGAAATGGAAATACATAAATGCTCAAGCACGTTAGTTAGCTCATGTGGGTGGAAGACAAGGACAAAAAAGTCCCAAGAAGTGTGACAGACTCACATGTCCATCCATTTGGAAAGAGACTGCATTTCCCAGTAGATAAAGGATCAGCATGGTATCATACCCCAGTCAAATGGACTGGGGTTTAGGACAGTCTTTCAGTCACAAAGAGGAAGTAAAGTACAAGGCAGCAATGGGAGCAAAGATCTGATCTTATGGAATCAATGTGACAAAGTTGAATGGGTTTGGTGGACAGGAAGGTATGTGGGCCTTACTTCCCATGATAAATCTAATTTTAGACCTCTAGGGAGATGGAACTTCTAATATATAGTCATTCTGTGAAGACTGGTTCAAGAACCAGCTGGGCTGATCCTCCGATGGTTTGAGTTGGATAAGGCTACAAACCAGCCAGGAGTTGTCACAGTGACCTGTTCCCTGTCAAGGGTAAATGACCTAAGCATACCCTCATCCTACTCTCTTATATTTTAACATGGACTAAGACTGAGATTGGATAATGGAGCATCACAAACTAATCATGAGATGGATCAAATGACACTCAACCTGGAAGTAAAAATTGCTACAAATTCACTGAAAAGTAACTTTGTGATTCAAGCCATGCTCTTAAAAATATATGCATGCTTTAAAGTAAGTAGCTACAATTCTAAGATCTCTCTCTCTCTCTCACACACACACACACACACACACACACACTGTGTCCATGCACGTGTGCTGGGGGGTGAGCCCAAGACTGAGCTACATTCCTAGCCCTTTTTTTATTTTTTTATTTTGAGAAAGGACTCCCTAAGTGGATGAAGTGCCCGGGTTGTTCTTGAACTTGTGATCCTCCTATCTCAGCCCCCAGAGTGCTGGGATTACAGGCATGCACGCCCATGCCCAGCTAAGATCTTATTCTTAAGATGAATAAATGCTTTCAAGATAGAAAAATAGAAAAGCAGGTGGAGGAGGAGATAGAGTGTTGGAAAGGAAGACATTTTGAACATTGATCACTATTATAAGAGGGGTTTTACACGGATCATCTTATTTCATCCTCACAAAATCTACAAGGTTGGGACAACAATGCTCATAGCATTGTTTATAATAGTGCAAAATTGAAAGCAGCCTTGTATAACAGCTGAGACTGAGTAAACACTGCACTATGCCCTTGTAAGCTTTACCATCAGACCTTTAAAAACTGCTTCTAAAGATTCTGCATTGACATATAATAATGATAGAAGTATCTGAAATTATATGCATAATAGAATTACCAAAATATTTCTACATTTTTCCCATTTAAATGTGTGTATGTGCGGAAGTAGCTATATATTAACATCCACATGGGTATAAAAAATTTAATGGTATGATAGATGAGAGATGGGATCACGAATATTTTTTTCCTTACACTTTCCTGTGTTTTGCAAAATTTTTACAATGAGCATATTCACTTTTATAATCAGACAATATAAATATTTAATTAAAAAATAGTTTGTCACGTGCTTCTAATACTAATATGCTAACACAGTTAACCTCTGCTAAAATACTATCACCAAAAGAATCATGGTGGCCACATTTGACAGACAATGGCAAGGCGCAGAAAATTGGAAGACATCTAAAACGTACTTGTGAGTGCTTCGCTGCCATTAGCTTTAAAAGAAATTTTAGACATTCTCATAACAAGCCACATCACAAGAAATGTGCTTCAAATATCACAAATACATATTTAGTATATGCCTAGTATGGAAGCAACTGATATTCTTTATTGCTACTGAGACTATTTTGAGACTAGCCTAGAAAAAGATTAAAATAATATATGTGTTATTCCCATATTTTTAAAAATCTCAGCTTTAAGTTGTAGGTTGCAACATATTATGAATGACAGGAAATCCTAACTCAATAATCCTAAGATAAAGAGTGTCATAAACATTTTAATAAGAACATATGGTGGGGGAAATTGATAGAGCTAATCCTTTGAAGCGTGGTTTTCTTTCTCTAAAACAGTCATAAAAGGTCTTGGAATATAGAAGTAGATTGGATGGGACCTGATGATTTTTCGCTGAGAATCCCTAGCTTGCTTCTTGTTAGAGTCATGAGCTTTCCTTCCCTCTGTTAAACTCTGCAGCCAGAGGAGAAGTACACCTGTGCCCTCACCTGTGGCCTGAGACCTAAGTCAGAGAGGACTGAAGGAGTGTTAATGAGGCAAACATGAAGGCAAATCATATTTAATCCCTGGAGAGTCAACTGGTTAGCAACTATAAATATGGGTATTTCAAAACAGGCCTGATGGGATAGTTTTCATTGTAGTATAAAGTTTAGATTTAGGAAAAGAGAATCTATATTACCTAGAGGATTCCATGCTATGAAATATTCATGTTTGTTCCCAAGGAAGACTATATAATACTTCGCTTGGAATATTGCCTTTATTGGGTAGATATTAAGAGTAGATGATTGTCTACACACAACAATTTGAAGAAGTTTGAAAAGTTCACATCCAAAGCTGGTTTCTTCTTTAAGGTATGATAATACCTAGGTATGTTTCATCATTGCAAAATTGAGATAAACATTCTTTTTTCCCTCTGGAACTCCATTTTATTTTTTTCTTTTGTTGTTTTTGGTTTTTGGTTCTTTGGTACCAGGAATCAAACTCAGGGCCTTGCACTAACCAGGTAGAAGCCGTGCCATTGAGCTACATCCCTGGTCCAGGAACTCCATTTTAAAAGGCTAAGGATGTTACTGGTGATAAAACAATGAGTTGCTGACATTCACCCATGAAATAACCAATGTATTCTTTTATACCAATAGAGACCTACAGTAGCCAGGACATTGCTCAACGAGTAGGTTCAATTTTCCATAAGAAAAGATATCATCGAAAAGTGTACAAGTTGAACCAGGAATATGACTTGGTGGTAGAACATTTGCCTACCTGTGTAAGGCCCTGTGTTCCATCCTCAGCAATGAAAAAAGATGATGCACATGAAGGAGGAAAAGTTAATCATGGGCAACAATTGTGGAAATTGCATAAATCACAGTCCTGCTTTGGTTGGCCCTTAGATTCAGTGCTCCAAAGCAAATGGTGGATGAAAAGATCACTAAGGTTTCTTTCAGTTCTAGAGTTTCTTCATCTAGTTATCACTTCCTCAAAGAATCTCGTGGTGGCCTTCTATCCACTTCCCAAATGTGTGAATGGACAGAGGACCATCTAGAATGGACAGACACACATCTTTTGCAGCCAATTGTGATAGACAAGGCATTTCCTTTGACTCAATAGTCAGTGATGTTTGTTGGCCTTAAACAAAGATCAATAGCTGAGGAAGAAGAGGACCAAACTTAAATACTAAATGAGTCTTTCCCGCAAGCAGTACAAAAGCTTTAGTACACCCATCCTACCACTCTGGAACCTGAGGTCCCTAAATCAAGATGTCTCAACTATAGTACTATCACCATTTGGAACTAGGTCATTCTTTGCTACGGGGCAGGGAATGAGGTCTTTCTTTTACACTGTAGGAGGGTCAGTGGTATCCCTGGCCTCTATTCACTAGATTGCCCCCAGATGACACCCACCACCCTAAATGGACAGAAATCTTCATTCTACAGTCCTGTGCCATTCAATTCTGTATGCCAAAGCCCTTCACTGGACTTTCAATGTGACTGAAAACACAGTGGTAACACCAGTGGATGTCCCTTTGGGTCTATCCAAAAGATTAAATAATAAGACAATTTCCTTGGCTGGGAGAGACCTTCCCAAGAAGATCATTGAGCCATGTGTCCAAGAGCCCATTGGGTTCTCTGCATCTTTGGCCCTAATGGGAGATCTAAGCAGCATTTGTAATCAATACATCATCTTCAGCTTTGTCTAACTGCCCGATAGTGTGAGGAGTTATCTTCTCCCTAGGGGACATCTCAGCCAACCCATGGCAGAATCACCGTAAAGATCTTTATGATTCTCCGTGGTGTCTTGCCACTGTGACCCCTGGTTGGATGTGGAAAGATGTAAAAAGTAGCAAAAAGGGTCTCTACCCAATCCTGGTACCATTTCCTGATAGTTCATCAGGAGTTACAACCAGCCTCTATCTATTCCTAAAACAGAATAAAGTACCTTAAAGACCATAAAAGTCAAAGCCGACTGGGCATGCTGGCCCATGCCTATAATCCCAACATTCTGGGAAGCTGAAACAGGAAGATCACAAGTTCAAGCCATAGCTGGGCAAATAAGTGACTTTGAGAGACCCTGTCTCAAAATGAAAATTTTAAAAAGTAAAGGTGCGGAGATGTAGCTCAGTGCAGCTCAGTGTGAGGAAAGCAAATGACAACTCAAACACACCCCCACCCATTTTTCAACAAGTTAGGTAGAGCTGCTTAACAGCAGAGCAAAAATAGGACCCAGGTCAGAGGAGAATGGGTTTTCATTGCTAAAAATGGACTGATCAAGTCCACAGCTACTAAGGGGTAAAAACATCAAAGTAACGAGAAATATCAATCCAGTAATGGATTGGGTGGCACCAGCTCTCTGAGTAAAACAAAAACGCTTTCCAGAAGAGTTACTTTACAGGTTTGTAACTTGAAAAAAATAAGCACATTCTGTAGTCCATATTTTTGAAACTCCGGTGTTTAGAATGACAAGCTTCAGTTCACTCTGAAATCACTAGACAGACCGGTAGAACAAGGAGAGGCAAAGGTGGATTATTTTTAAGCCATTCTGTTATCTCCACTTCCGTTGATTCCTTTTCGCTCCCCACACCATCCCCTGCTGTCATTTATCAAGACTGGTCCAATCCTGTGGCATTCCACACATTTTTCATCAGAGCATTGACCTCCACCAGCCAAACAAGCTAGGTACATTCTGCCAGAGTTCGTCTGCCAAGCATGGGGATGAGGAGGAGGAAACAATCAATGCTCTAGGACTTTCCCACACGGAGGGAATCAATTTTATCAGTGTTTGGACACTGAGTGTCAAGGCTGGTCAGATGGAAGCCAAAGGTCTGTAGGGGAGGACAGGATGGAAGGCTGCCGCCAGGTTCAGTTAGGAGACAGCTTCCTGGAAGTGGAGGTGGGGATTCCAGCATTCATCTCACTCCCTGGGACCTGCCAACCACACTGGGCACATCCAGATGCTGAGGGTCCCTCCATCTTTCTCCACTGCAAAAAAGACCCTCAGCCAGGTTCTCAATGTGCCCTCTCTGCATCTTGAAAAGCACAGGGAAATTTGGATTGAGTCCACAAAAAAGCAGATGCCAAGGGCATTGGGCCCTGCCTTCAAGAGTTTATCAAGATGATTCGCATAAACTTGGGTAATGGAACATGCCTGTAATTCCAGCATCGTGGGAGGCTGAGGCAAGAGGATCGCAAGTTCAAGCCCAGCCAAGGAAACTTAGTGACTTAGTCAAACCTATCTCAAAATAGTTTTTTGGTTTTTTGGGGTGTTTTTTTTTTAAGGGATGGGAATGTAGCTCACTGCAAAGGCCCTGGCTATTTATTCCAATGATGTCCAAATCTGCATTTATTTTCCTTCAGCTGTCTCTGAGGTAGTGATGATTATAGTTTTCATCAGAGAGGAGAAGAAGATGAAATCCAGCCCAGCCAGGCTGCTGCATGGTAGCATGTTAAAACAGAAGAAGAGGCTGAAGCTGCTGCCTTCATGGAGACCTGAGCTCCATCATGCTATTCCTTCCATTCTCTCAAGTGCACTAGTCTGCTGTACACATCCAGGCCCTGTTCATGTTCCTCTTTTCATAGCACTCCACCTCACCCTCCTTGTCTTCCCCTGAGCACCCTTCCTTACGGCAGGACTCAGCTCATCTCGGCTCTGTGCAGGTGTCCCTGATGTGCCCTGTGAGTTACCTCTTCCTTGACTCAGCTCCCAGTCCGCCAAAAGCAAAGTGGGTATAATGCTTTGCCAATGTGTGAGCTCAGAACCTGTAATTTTATTATATTTTCAATTCCTTTGAATTCCAGAAACTCAGGCTATAATGTGTACAGGGGCTTCTGTAAGCCGATACACTAGTTGCCCTGTATGAAAATGATGTTGGTGTGATCCTTCAGATGTTGTCAGTTTCCTTTTCTTCCTGACCCCTGACTGCTGCCTCAGACCAACCGCTCCGGAGTTTCTAGTACCTGCATGGTTGGACAAAGCACATTGGCATCACCTCCTACAACTCTTCATGCTGCAATCTTCCGATTCCCACACAAACCCACTCTCTCTGCCCCAAGCAAGAGCACTGTGTGAACGAGAGAAGTCCTAGGAGACTCCAGTACCAGTGACTCATATCCCACCTCTAGGTCATTCCTCCATGACCTGTGGACTTCATATTAAGTCAGCTTCTTCCTGATACCAAGTGTCACTACGAATGGCAGATGCATCCTCTGGTGACCTCCATACCTATGTGAGGTAGTAAGGTATTAATTCCTAGCTCTAAAACCTCCTGGACTCTGCTATAGGATGCTAAGAGGCATAGTGGGCATTATTATTTCCTCTTTGCTAGGTACTTCCTGATGGTTTCCAGAAATGGGGAGGCTAGAGCGAAGGTAAAGCAAGAGAGGGGAGAATGCATTCCCTTCTCCCTTTTTCCTTGTTGTTCCCATCAATGGCCCTAACAGTGAAATGCATTCAACAGTGGTCGGATGGCGCTCTCATCTCCTAACATCCTCAGAATGCTTTCTCACAGGTGCAAACCAGTAAGCAGCACGGCTTCCTGCTCAGAGGTCTAAAATCCATCACCTTGAAGCTCTTTCTGCAAGCTCCTGAGATGCCATCAGCAGCCATATAGGTCCTCATGGGTTTGGACCCAAGCTCTTTAAGGCCCATCCTCTGATCTTTTAGGTTCCAGGAGCCCTAATCCCTTCCCTTGTTCCTTAGTCCTAGCATGGAGTAGCTTCTCCCTACAGTCACTATCTCTGTTACCCTATTTTAGTTTTTTGCCCTCCCCCACTTATATAACCAATCTCCTTTCTATTAAATTCCCAGTGTTGAGCTACCTAGTGTGGTTTTGGATTTGTTTTCTTTCCTGCACCCTAACAACATCCAAAAGTTCTTCCTGGTTGTTACTAGTGGAGAAGTCCAAGATTCAGCTCAACATAATTTTAATTTAAAATGGCAACCATCCAATATCAGTATTTCACCAAGGATTTGATACTGGTTGTCTAAATAACCTTAGATAAATCACATGACCTTCTTGAGTCTTAACTTTGAAACCATAAACAATAGCAAATAATCTGTGCTCTTTGCTATGTCCTTAAACTGCAGCAAAAAAAGACTGTGTAAAATAGCTTTAAGGTCTATATGAGAAAGTTTCAATCATTAATATAATAAGTGTGATAAAAAATATGGCCATTTATCAATTTTTTAATTACTACAGTAAAAGACAAATTGCCATTAATCTCCTTCAAAGCATTCCCCCTTGCTTTGAACACCCTTAATCCATTATTCTTGCCACTTTTGAAATCAGTTCTGGAAGTCCTCTTTCATGAAGGTCTTTATGAGGTACAGTTAAAAAAAAAATACAGTGAATGCTGCTGCCAAATGCCATCCTATGGAGCAGCAAGCTTGTTGCAAACATTACAGTGTGTCTTCATCTATCTTACTCACTAGATCCAGCACTGTATGATTTCTGGCTCTTTTTCAAAGGCAAAATGAACATGAAAGATAAATGTTGAGGACATGGAAGCAGCCACAACAGCACAACTAAAGACACTCACAAAAGAGACTTCCAGAACTGCTTCAGAAATTGATAAGAACAATGGGATAAATATGTTCAAAGAAAGGGGGACTATTTCCAGGGAGATTAGTGGGAAGGTATCTTTTATTCTAAAGATTTTCTAAACTTTAAACATTTTCCATATTTTTCAATCACGTTGTGTGAAAGTAATTTAAATATCAACAGGCTGTGAAAATAGTCCTGAGTTTTGATCTCAGTAACCTCTGTAAGAGAGTTCTTCCCACCTGTACCAACTACACAGGAAATGCTCCCAAATGGCTGCTTTGTGAAAGACTCACATCTTGATAGGAAGAGGATTAAATCTACCTCTTCCTTTAGGGATAAGAGCCTTGCCGCCTCTTTTCAAAATAAGGTTCATTCTTGATGTCACAATGACAGCTTGGCCAGCTTCAGTTGGGGCTGTCCATGTGAGAGAAGGTTGGGAAGCAGTGGTGGGGGTTCAGTGGGACAAGGAGAGGAAGAATACCTTTCTTTCATGTGTGGGGCCATGTCATGGTGTCATATTCCTGCTAAGAACAGCTAAGTAGGGAAGAAACTTGAAGGATTAGTGGGAAGTGGGAGTGGGGAAGGAGGAGGCACCATCAATTGCTAAAATTGGCCCCAACCGGGTTTCCTCATTATCCTGCCAATTGGTTTTGCAATGAGTTGGAGGAAATTTGGCGAGATTCAACCAGGGCATAAACAGTATATTGGGACCAAAATAAACAACTGTGTAAGACTTGGCAGTTTCTCATTGGCTATTTCAGAAGTGAGCTATATGATACACAAAGTCAGGAGCTACTTCTTTAAAGTTTATATAAAGAAAACGAAAATAAGGCCACAGATGAAAAGTTTTGCCCTACAAATTTGAGAGATGAGTATCAAGTTCACTTATGACACACAAAGGACTAGAGAGCAAAAAACAGAATAAAGTCAAACATTTAAGATGACATAGCATACAGTCAACATATTGAACTCAAAGCATTTAGACCCCAAACTCCCTTGTACAGAAACTGTACAGGCCTTCTAGTAACTAGAAATATTTTTTTCTAGAAACAAATATCCCTGACACACAAGCGCTGTCATATTTTCATGAATGAGTATATGTGAATGAACAGAGATTCTAACAGTGTTTGTACTATGAACCTATTTGGAAACTGGATAAACCCTAGAACTCTTTAAGATTGCATATGTAAATACATAACGTGAAATATATGTGATTACAAAAATAAATTATACTGAAATGCAGTTTTACCAATATTCAGAATATAAAATGGTGATACATTTTATATATATATATATATATATATCATATAAAGAAGCGTGTGTGTGTGTGTGTGTGTATGTGTGTGTGTGAAAGAAGAAAACATCAGTTGCACGTAACTTCAATGGGAGCAAGAAGCTTAGACCAAGCAACTTCAAAGGAGTGAAAAAATCTAAGAGGCCAGAAGACACACAGATAGGAAACCAGCAAAATGAGAGAAAAACCTGGAGAATGAAGAACTCTTTTTTGGCTGTGTCTTAGCCTCAGAATCATTTTTATAAACCCAATTATTTTGCATTATTCATATAGTCTTTCTTTTCTCTGATAAAATCTGTTTAATAAACAGTCTTATGAAAAATTTTAGGTGGCCTTGGTCTACAGAGCAAAATGAAAGTTCTCTGAGGTGGGCATTACTAAGTGAAAGAAGCCCAGCTAACAAGGCTACATGCTGTATGGTGCCAAACACACAACATGTGGGCAAAGGTGAAACTCTGGAGACGGTAAAAAGATCGGAGGCTGGAAGGTTGATGAATGTGGGCGTGAGCAGGAGGAGCAGAAGGTTTTAGAACAGTGAGTCTGCTCTGTAGAACACCACGAGTGGGGGTTGTGTCCTTACAAATTTACCCAACTACAGAATATACAGGGGTGACGAGTGGGCCCTGATACAGGCTCTGGGTGCCGGGGGGTGATGCTGTGCCCAAGGGAACTCAATGATGGTAAGAAATGTGCTGCTCTAGAGATGGGGTGGGGTGGATGTCGAGAGCAGAGGAGGCTGCACCTGGGTAGGGACAGAGGCTATATGAAAACTCTCTGCATTTTCTCCCCAATGTTACCATTAACCCAAAACTGATTGAAAACATAAAGTCTAGTAAATTTATAAATTTCGAATGGGAAAAAAAATAAGAACCAAGGTAGATCATGTAAAGGTACAAATTCCCAAGGATGAATCTCATCATATTGTATACCTAAAAGGTACCAAGAAACTTAATGAATAAAAAAAAGGAAAAGAAAGAAAATAATGAAAAAGGCAAACAGCATCTCTTTTTACATTCCCCAGCCCCAAGGGGAACAGAATACCCTGGACTAGGTGTGACCACCCAAGCAGCCTCCCAAAGGGGAAGGTGGACGAAATGATGGAAGGTTGGGGAATTCCACACTACCATCCCTTTCCCGCTATCAGAGCATCCACTGAAAGCTTTTCGTCTTGTCCACAGTCAGTAGGAAGCATGTTTGTGTCATTCCCATCCCTACTGCGATTTCCACTGAAATGCTCCACCCCTCAGCAGCAATATGTCTCAGCTGCTTTGATCTCTGGTTGACCCAATATTTCACACATACCTTTGTCCTTTGGGGAATCTTTGGTGATCATCAGATCAGAAATGTTCATGGTAACTCCTGGATGCTTTCTTTAGCTCTGTCGGTGAATGCGATGAATATTGTGCCTTCATGGCGGGACAGTTAGGAGACAGTTTTAAATCAGAAGTGATTGGCAGGAAGTGTGCTCCAGAGCAAGCTGGAAGCCTGGTGTTCAGACCTGTCACACACAGTTAAGATCTCCATCAGCGGCCAGTCTGGTATTACCAAGGCCCTGAGAATGACCCATCTGACCCCTCTTTCTAAACTACAAAGTCAGTTCATGCAGTTCCCTCCATTTGGTGATTGCGGCCCAAGCCATCCAGATGGCTGAGTTAATTAAAATGAAAACCATTTTTCTTGCGACCAACTCATTGTTTCAAATCTAGCAGTGCCAAGAGTGCCTTAACCTCTTTCTGCTCAAGCTCACAAAGAGCCAACAGGTCTCCAAAGGTTTGAACATGCCTGCATTTTCACAAGACGAGATCAAATAGGTAATGTGCAGTAATGAAACTTCTTTGGGAGGTTTGGGAACTCAGGTCATTCTGTTAGGTCCTGACTTCTCTGCATCTTGAATTGTTTATCTATAAAGCACCCGTAGCAAAATGTGATTTCTAAATGTGTGACATGGTATGGCTAAAGAAGTCTCAGCAATCGCTTCTCGGCCTTTTGGCTAAGATCAAGTGTGAAGAAGTCTCAGCAAAGCCATCTGCTCACCCTCTGTGATTACCCACTGAGGTTGCTCCCTCTGTCTCTTCTTTCCCCTCCCTGCCCATTTCTGTACTGCCAAATTATCACACTTGCATAGAGGGATCTTCAGTTTCTCCTGGGAACTCAACTTCTCCAACCTTCAACAATTTCTGGAAGACAGACATGGTGAAAAAACCAATAGCTGGAAACTCTCAGTCCATCAACCTCAAGAACAGGTCAGGGTGTGTGTGTGTGTGTGTGTGTGTGTGTGTGTGATCCAAATTGTTTTATTTTTAGATGATAGCTTTATAAAAAGTATAATCAACTTTTGTTCATTACCTTACCCTTTACTGGGGACCCTAAAGAAATAAAGACCAAGTCTTATTTGTGTTTATTTTTTCTCTTAATATCACAAAGTGCATCAATAGAATGTTTTTGGTTACAAATAACAAAATGCCTAGTAAAAGTAGTTTGAACAAGATGCACCAATAAGGCAGGAAATAGATGACTGCAGGGAACATTAAATTGGTGCTTCCGTGCTTGATCTCTCTCAGTCTCTTGGCTTTCCCTGATGGTTGCGATTTGTCTGTTTCAACATCAAGCATTTCTTACATGGCAGCATTCAAGGCACAAAGGAGAGGCTGATTTCAATGAGCTTTCTGCGCAGTGTTTCCTAAGAGCCAGCAGCTTGGCATCATCTTCCAAATGCCAAATTTAAGATGCCCCGCTTTGGGCCAATCACTATGAGAGGGAAGTTAAAGGGTGCCATGACTGGCTCAGATCAACTAAGCTGCCTCCGTTAGCATCTTTCAAGTCCATATGCCTTGACACATTGCTGCCTAGAATTGAACCGAGTCAGGAATGTGTAGAAAAGGAGCAACAGAGTCTGGAAACCAGGAAGTGATCAACATCATCCTGGTTCAATATTTTTCTCATTGCTTAAATTTATGTACTTGAACACAAACTATATAAGCATTCTTAGTTGACTAACACATTACATACTTATCTGTAATTGGAACCGAAATCTACGCTCTCCATATCAAGAGTCTAGAAGTCTTTTTTGTAAATTAAAATAAATTTAAAGCAAACTTTCTAGCATCTAATTTTTAAAAACTATATCTGGGCTATTAAAAAGTCTAATGTTCTAGGGCCGGGGTTTTAGCTCAGTGGTTTCACCGCCTGCCTTGCAAGCTCAAGGACCCGAGTTCGATGCCTGGTACCAAAAAAAAATAAATAAATAAACTTCTAATGTTCTTGAAGAGCTAATTTTCCTCCAAGGATCACTTTTTGGTGGGTTTAAGAGAAGCTGCCAAAGGAAGATCTGAACGTGTCCCATCCAGTGGCTAAAGTTGGTCACCTTTCATCACTTCTGTTTTTCCATCGATGTCCGGCAAAGAAATCAAATATTGCTGAGATCGAAGATAATGAAACTCAGCTACCAAAGTAATAAAATGGTGTATACACGCATGTGTGCAAGTGTGTATGGCTTTACCTGCGTGTCTGTACAAGCCCGTGTGTGTATGTGTTTCTGTGTGTCTGTGTCAGTCTGTACATTTCTTTTCAGCAAAAATTTACTAGGAAAGAAGAAAAAAAGAGAAGCTTTGTTTAAAAAATAAAAAGTCAAGTTGGCAAACTGGGGAGATGCAGCCAGCCTCAGTTACAAAATGAAAGTGTGCTCTGGAGGAAGAGAAGGGCCGACTTATATGGAAAAGTTCCCGCCCGTGTTCCACTTAGCCCTGCCCATTTATGTCAATGGGGATGTTAAGCAGGTAGGAAGCACTCCATCCTGATTGGCTGATTACAGGTTGCAGCTCATTGATTTTGTCCAGGTGACAAAATAGGACTTTGTGGAGCCTGTTTACCTTGGAAGTTGAAACAGGAATACGTCTGGACAAGGGCCCCAAAGTAATTTGTGGTTTTTCCAGGAACAGAGTACATGTGTGACACCCTCCTATACACACATTCAGTCAGCAAAAGGCTACCAGGTTCCATTTTGAATTTAGGCCCAGTTAACGACTTGGGATTCTTCTTGGAGAGTCAGCTTTTCTTAACGTTCAGAATACTTTCCCCTTTTGATCAAAACCTGTTGACAAACAGCACTGATGACTGATTAAAGCAATTATGTCCCATTGCTGTGCTGGAGTGGTAGGTGATCTGTTTGAGTCCAGCTAGTCCCAGGTCAGAATGCTGGTAGCTGGGTGGTAATCACTTTGAGCAACTAGAGTCATATCCTAATGAGAGGCACCCTGATACCTGCTAGTTATAGATCACAGTCTCTTGGCTTACATTGGTTCCAGTTTCTGGTTAGAATCCAGAGTCTCACAGTGTTGAATTAACATGATTCTGGTGGATATCTCTTATAAACATCTATTAAGACAGGCTCTAATGACCTAAAGAGAACGTTTCATTCTACTATGAAGAGCACCGCAAGAAACTGCAAGGCAGAATGCAACAGGGAACCAATACCCGAGTGTAGCCAGCTAAAAGAAAGTACTGGGAGTTTAACCAGCCACAAGGACATTCTGAGATACTCCTTCTATTGATTTAGCCAATTTTAAGATTGTGTAAGTTTAACCAGGGATATGTTATGCTGCCGGACATTAATGAGCTCTTCATAGTAATGCAAGAAGTCTCCTCTAACAAGCATGGCTTGATGAAGCTCTTTGGCCTGTTTCATAGGGATCTCAAAAGGACACAAGCTGTGCTTTCCTATAGAAGTGGAACAAAACAAAAGTTGCAGAGAACTAGGACAAAGACCTCGGGCCATGACCCTCTAAATGCCACACCAGTTCTTGCTAACTGGGTTTTCCTTATTCTATTAGTTTATTCCACTAGCTCAGAGGGCTGGGGATGATAAGCATCATAGAAATGCTGATGAATGGGACAGGTTTACAAATGTTCTGAATGATGTGTCCTGTAAAGTGATCCCCTCAGTCACCATGAAGTTCCCAGGAAACTGTCCAGGTTTCTACTTCTTTTTTCTAGTAAGACCTTAGCCACTGCTGTGCCTTTGGCCTCATGGCAGAGAAAAATTTCTACTCAATGGAAAAACGTGTAAATAATAGCCAACATATATTTATATCCTTGTGAGGAAGAAAGTTGAATAAAGTCTAATTGCCAGACTTTAAAAGGACCATCTGTTTGACAAGGCAAAAGCCTGTGGAATCATGCATGTCTTCCCATGGTCATACTGGAGACACATTTTACAAACTTAGTACATTCCATGTATAATGGTAGGCGAAGACCTCCAATAATACTGCTTTCCCAACTGGGCCCTTACATCAGTGTTCCAGTGAATGAAACCATGAATAAAAGGCAAATTTTCCTGTTGCAGGGTGGTTGGAAGGTTGGAGTGTTGACTGGGGTCCACCCAAAAACATTTCTCTTATCAAATAGCCCTGTTTTTCTCAATTGCCCCTTCTAATTGGGAGAAGTGGCTGGACTTTTTATTAGCTTGCAGTGTAAATCTAGGGTTGAAGAAGTAGTGAAAATGGGAGAGCTTTTAGAGACCATGACTTGTTTGGCCTCTTATAAGATGGCCCATTTGGCAGTGGCATCAGATACGTTATTTCTTTTGCTTTCTCCTTTTTGGGCAGAGGAGTGACCATGGACTCTAATGATAACTGGAACACATGATGCCTGAACAGCATCCAAAATGATAAGAACATCATCTTTATTTTTTATTTGCTGTTCTGAAGAAGTTCAATTTTCTCTCTACTTCCATATCATGTCAAAGTCACATAGTATCTTAAAGATGTATCTACTGTTCATAGAAGGGTCAGCAGTCTATCCTTAGCTAAATGATATGCTCTAGTGAGGACACTGAGTTGTGCTTCTTGTATAGATCTGGCCTCTGGATGGTGCCCAGACTCTAAAATATCACGGAGGAAGGCTGTTGAGTATGCAGCTTGGCAGCAACCAATGAAACCTCTGAGACAAGAACCATCTGAAAAGCAACTGTACTCTTATTAAACAAGGGTCTTTCTTATAGTTCTAGTCAAGGGGTGAGTAGTTAATCAGTTAAGGAAATATGTCATGAGGAATGTCATTGGCTGGGAAAGGAAACAGGACAGCAGGATTGAGTAGATTGTATTTGGTGAGAGTGAACTGAGGTGAAGAGAGAGGAAAACAACCGCATAGATGGTCAGAGAGAGGTGTTGCATACATGAGAGTTAAGGAGGGCTTCCAGAGAGTGAGGAACGCAAATGGTGAGGGGAGATATAATGACAATCATTTCAGTGGCTTTCATGGGAAAGAAGACAGCAGCAACCACCTTTAGACAAGGAAGAAATTCTTGGACCACACTGTCCGGTTGCTGACTCTATTGACTTATCCTGTCCTCCATGGGGTTGAGTTAGGACTCCTTGGATATTTCCTTTCCATTCATGGAAAAAAAAGAATGGAAAGGAAAATTATAATCGAGGTATCCCAAAGTAGGTGCTAAGGTCAGTTGGTGTTTTTTATCCTTGAAGAATTGTTTTCCATCAGAGGTTCATTGGATAAGGCTAGGAGGGAGATTTTTCCAGTAAATTGTAAAGGGGTTTGGGCACCAAGGGCAAGTTTTGTAGACAATTCTACACATCCTCAAAATGCTCAGAGTTGTTATTTGGTTCAGGGAAGAAAGAAAGCTAATGTGCCTCTGGGTGAGGAAGGATCAAGTATCAGACCCTCAGGTATCAAAAGGTGACCCAAAATTTAGAAAGGTTTAATAGAACTGAAGTTTTTCCTTTGAGATCTTAGACCCTCTGGAGGACAGACTATGGAGCAAGTAGATGTTGTTGGCAAGGCAAATGTCTTGGAAAGGGGAATATTAAGACAGGTCATCCACATAGTGAAGAAGGTTGAACCATATTCAAAGAAGACATCAGCCAATTTAGCCCAAAGAGTTTGAGAAAATGGATGGAGCTTTCAGTATACTCTTGGGGAGGACTACCAGGGTATGTTGTTGGCCCTTCCAGAAGAAGGTGAAAGGTATTAGCTGTCAAGGAGTGTTGGTACACTGAAGAAAGCACTCAGACATGAACAGTTGGAAAGTAATGGCTGTCAGAGGGAACACTGGACAATGAGGTATGAGCATTAGGTGCTGGGGAGTAACTATGTTGTTAATGATGTTGAGATCCTGCATAAATTTTCATCATCTTCTATGAGATTTGGATGGGAGTGTTGTAAAGTCTGGTGAGGAGAACAATAAGTTTTTTATGTATAAAGCCATCTATAATGAGTTGTATGCCAGACAAGGCCTCGGGACTTAAGAGATATTGCTTGATATTGGGGAGAGGCTTATTATGATCCACCTGGATTTTAATTGGAAGTGCTGAATGGATATGAGCAACAGAAGTGTTAGAAGGTGCCCAGAGGTTCTCAGGCAATGCTAGAAGGCAAGATGACTAGGCTGACACAGAAGAAGCTACCTGGGTAGGGGTTAATTTAATTAGGTCAGAGCCCTCTGGTGCACTTAACTCTAGTATCATTCCCCTGTTTGGGGAAAGAGATATGGGCTTGATATGGTTTCAGAAAATCCCTCCCCAACAGATATATGAAGGCCAACCAGGTGAGTAGGAAACAGTGACTTTCCAAGAGAGGCTCTAATTGGAAGGAAATGGCTACTAATTGGGGAACAGCCATTCGGTGGTTAGCAGCCCTGACAATACAAATTCAGAATTCTGAGTAGGAGACCCTAAAAGTGTATCAGAGTTAAGAATGGATAGAGTAGTCCTAGACTCAACTAGAACTCTGACTAGTTACTTCCCGATTTTAATATCTAATTCCCCTACTTAGCTGGATTTAAGTAGGGAAAATGTTCCATATATGTCCCCAGAACACCTCCAGTTTTGTTTGGAAAAGGGTAAAGTAGTCTTCTCAGGATTTAATTGTATCCAGAATTTGTATTTAAGTCAGTCTTTTTTAAAATTCCTTATACACTTGCACAAAAATTAACTTTTCATTCTGAGATGCAGAGGCAGTTGGGGGCTTCATCTTTAGTTACTATAACTGGAGAATTATTATTTTGGTGGTTTTCTCCTGGCAATGTAAGGCTCCAATGACTCGAGATTCTTTATCTTCTTCTAAGATCTTTATCAGCTGGGTAGCTAGGGAGGCTACTTCGTGGAGACATTTAGTCCCCCTGTTGAAATGACTAGAGTGCTGTGGCTCTCAGAAAGTCCACATGCAAAAATCAAGTTAAACAAGTTAAATGTCTCATTATTCTGATCCTTAATCCCTAAGATTTTATGAAAGATTTATTGAAATCTATGAAAGTAATCAAGGGCTGAGGCGTCCTCTTTTGAGAGTATGGCTTCCCAGTTCACCTGAGGGAGGAAATCAAAGGAATGCCCTGTAAGAAACCAGCAGCTGTTCTTTGTACATTATCAAATCCCAAGCCATCAACCAATTTCAAATCTTCAAGCAGGCTTTCCCATTTGATAGCGAACATGCATTCCTAGTCAAGTTCATTCCCTACAAGCAGCAGAATAAGTTGATAAAAATCTGAAAATCCAGGCTGGTAAATGCCACTGATTAGGCTACAGTGTCATCCAAATTCAGGGGAGTCAATTTTGCAATTCATGGCGTCCTTGCAATGGCTAAGCATTTTGAGTCAATCTAAGGCATATAGGCAAGCTGTCTTCATTTCTTGTCGCCTGTGTCTTAAAGGGAGCTACTAGCGATGGGCCTAAGGAATCACGGGAAAGAACAAGGATGTGGAAGGAGGAAAAGAAGGGATGTTCAGGGAGTGTGGAAGGGGGAAAATAGAGGATTGTAGAGTAGAGAGGAGGCGATGGGAAAAGGGCAAATGATGGGCAGGAAAACCAGTGGCAGCAGTGGAAGCACTGCTAGTTTGAGTTTTGTTAATACAAGTGCTAGTTTCTTTTTCTAGTTTATTCAGCTGCTCCTTTAGTTTTAGAGTATTCTCTTTGAGAGATACAACAATAGATCCTTAGGCTCACTGATAAGCCTTAAAATGCCAGGTAATAATGCTTCACATTTATTCTGAGAATTTCAGTGATTTCTTTGTTCTAATCATGAACAAAAATAGACAGATTTTGGAATTTCAAAAGAGCCCCAATTTGATCATCCCAAGTTATATGGGTCCAGAGACTCACCCAATCATATTCTTCTGAAGCATTGTGCTTTAGTTATAAAGCCAGCTGGAGTGCCAGCAGGCGGCTGATTAGCAGGAGATTTAGAGCCTAGGTTACCCGTTTTGTGCTCACCTAATGAAGGAATCCATTCCTGTGCAAACTGAGATCAAGATCGCTGTGTGAGTCCCCATCATGGCCTTGATGGGTGGAGTCCAATATAGTCTGCATGAAGGAGCCTCTCTGACTAAAGCCAAGTCTCCAAGACCTTGAACCTGGAGCTTAGGAGCTTTGGATATGAGAAGACTTCCACAATATTCCCTGGCACTGCTGGAGAGACAATGGAGCTCAGGGTCTCTTGCAAGTACCTGCCTGTTATTCCAGGATGGAGCTGAAAAGAGCAGAGGAAGATTGCTTCAGATCCCACTTCTGACACAAAGGAGGGTTGGTACCAATTCACTAGGAAAGACTCCAAGATTAAAAGGGAGACTTTATTCCAAAAAAAGAAAATAACTAGAAAACCTTGGGTATGAAGCTTTAGGTAAAAAAGTGAAAGTGCACTTCCAAGGAACAAAGAGAGGGGCTGGTTCACATAGAGAATGCTGAGGTCCCCATTCTGGTCTGCTAGGCAAATGAGGGACATGATCATGCAGGAAAGTGCTTGTTCCTGATTTGTTGGTTCTAGGTCCAAGTCATTGGTCAGGACCCTCTATCCAAATAGGACTTTCTGGAGCTGTGTAGCTTGACAACTGAAGCAGGAACACACCTAGGCAATGCCTGCAAAGTTTATTTTGTGGTTCTTCCAGGAAGACAGAATAAACATATTACATCTACCCCTACGCCCAGTTGACAAGTGGCTACCAGGTTCCACTCTGGATTTAGGCCCTATATTAGTCACTTTCCAGTGTTGGGACAAAATACCCGACATACACAACTTAAAGAAGAAAAGGTTTATTTTGATTCACAGTTTCAGAGTTTTCAGTCCATAGTTGGTTGGCTCCAAGGCTAAAACATTGTGATGGAAGCGCATGAAGGAAAGCTGCTCACCTCGTGGCATCTAGAAAGCAGAGAGCAAGGAAAGAACCCAGGAGAAAGGGGTCAAGGATCATTTATAGTCTCCAAGGTCACGGGCTCACACCTACCCATGCAAACCCAGAAGTGTGCTTTATGCATCACGTAGCCATCTCTCGATCTTATCAAGCTGACGGTCAAGATTGACCAACACAGGCCCCACTGGCCACTTGGGACCCTTCTCAGAAATTCAGCTTTTCTTAACATTCACAGTTTCTATCTTTTGATATGTCCATGTGTATATATATCTGTGTGTCTATGTGTGCATGTCTGTGTATATATGTACATGTCCCTGTGCGAGTGTGGTATGAGTCTCAAGCTACCCAACCCAATAACACATGTTTAGAATATGACTTTTTGCTACGCTTCTTCATTTGAATAAAGCTGTACAGTCAAAGTACGTCTAGGACCACCAGGAATAGCCTTGAACTCAAAAGCAGTTTAGATATTTTCATAAGGGTCCAGGCCAAGTGCACAGTCAGCCATATTTAGCTTTATTCTGACATCAGAATCAAAACCAGTTTTACAGAAAAAGGGAAGACAAAGATCAGTAGAGAGTCAATAGGGGTTTCGTGACATTTAAAATCCAACTTGCTAAGTGATTAATGTCTGTTTGTCTGTCCTTTTGTCTCCTTACTGAGCCCCCTCTGTCTGTATCTTCCTCTGGGGATCTCCTGCTGATTCCTAGCAAATTAGCACTTGTTTTCCCAGACTGGCAAATTAGCACTTGTTTTCCCAAACTTCTTCTCCTGGAGGCTTACCTGTCCTGTGTGCTGTCTCGGGGCAGTCCTGTCAACAGTGATAGAAGTTAGTCCTAGAGATGAAATTGAACGGCCATGTGCTCCTGTGCAGGGATGGTTTTTGGATGACACTTATGCAATGGAGCAGCCACTTACAGGTCTCGCCTGAAAGGAGCCCTCTGGAGGCAGACTGCTGGAAAGTCAGCACCAGAGGTCAAGAGCTCTGCTTGGGAGAGGATGGAGATCTCTCTCCCAGATCAGACCGGCACGATGGCCTCCGGTACTATTTAAGTTTCTGGCCACTTCTGAGTAAGAGGATAGGAGTGCGGTCCCATGGCAACCTCTCAACTTTGAAAATAGACAAGTCATGCATCCCTCGGAACCTCAAATGCACAGGGCTCAGAGTCCAGCCCAGACTACGATTTACTCTTCCTCCAGAAGCCAAACAAGAACTAATTTTAAACAAACCACTGCCACCAGGCTTGAGGGAAAGGCCCAGGAGAGCCAAGTGACAGCACAGGCAGACCTGCACACCCCACCCAAGCTGTTGACTCCCCAGGAGCTTTTCGAGGACTAAACACTGGTCTGAGGTTTGGGATGTCATCCACTCTACCCTGAGACTCCCTTTTCAGGTTAGGATTGGGAAATCCTTCCCACAGCTGTCCCCACCCAACCAGAAGTTGCTTCCTTTGTCCTCATTTTACTTTTCATTGAGCACCCAGGTCTGGCTTCCAATAATGGATGAGCTGAAAAAAGGCTGCTGCTTAAGATCATGAACACACACATGTGAGCCAGAAGGATCTGTATCAGCCTGGGTTCTGCAAAAACACAGACCCAAGAGTAGATCTTACATTCATAAAACAAAACTGTATGTGGAATCATTCATAGCCACTTACATAACACATAAGACATATTTCATTTATATTTTTATAATATAAACTATATATAAGAATATCATATAACATAAAAATACAAATATGTATTTGTTTTTTATTTTCAGGAATTGTGGGAACCAGAAAGTCCAAATTCCTTGAAGCAGACTGGCAGTCTAGAAACCAAGGCTTGAGCTGATTCTGAGGTCTTCAGGCAGAATTCTTTTTCTGGGAAAGCTGTTATTGCTCCTGAGGGCTTCTTCTGATTGGATGAGGACCCCCTGCAATAGTGAAGGTAATTTTTACTTAAAGGCAATAAGCAGGTGGTAAATATCAGCCACATCACAAATCATTTTTGCAGCAACATTTATTAACATTTGCTAAAATGACTTGCTACTACAGCCTGTCCAGGATGGCATGTAAAATTATTCATCATAGCTTCCAAGGGCTTTGCTGGCATGGGAAATTCTTGAATTGTGCAAGTGCTGTGTTTACTTCGATCTCTGTGGACCTGGGGTACCTGGTGGAACTTCACCTCAATTCAGGCAGTGTCACCTGTGAAACAGAAGCCTCCGTATCTAAGCAATAATAAAAGAACCTGCAGGTCACGTACTCACTATGTGTTAAGCAGCATTTGACTGAACTCGCTTCACTGAAGGCAATCCTTGTGTTCTTCCTGCACAGATGAAGAAATTCTGAAGCTCAGAAAGGTTGAGTCACTTGTCCAAAGTCACAAAGTGTATTCAGTGGGAGTTTGAGATTTCAACCTGATTATTCTGACTCCTGAGATTGGTACCTGTCCTGTAAAGAACTGTTTTCCATATGTAGAGCTGGATTGACTAGGAATTTCTTCCTTCTCTTCCACCTTCCCTCCTTCCCGTTCTCTTCCACCTTCCTTCCTACCTACCTGCCCACAACTGTTACCAGGTGTCTACTCTGTGCACTCTCCTGTGCTGGAAGTCAACACTTGAAGGAGTGGTAATAAAGAGATGGGCAGAGTTGCGATGCGGAGAGTCAACTAACCACTAATCACAGTAAATCATGAAAATATTTTTGAGCTGCAAAACAGGTTTTCTCGAAAACTTAAAATTTGCCTCTGAAGAGAGTAAAACATTACCTGACCAAGTCCTGAGCATGTGTACTTTTACTTACGGTTGCACTTACCCTCATAACGTGTTGGTATAAATCTCTGAATTCCAGGCTGGAAGAAACCAAAAGATGCTGTCCAAATCAGTCCCTGTCCTCAAGCAAAAGTGCTCAGGACATCATACATTTTCACAAAGGAAGGGTCCAGCTCCTCCTATGACATTTGCATGCCAGGTAAATAACATAGGACACTGGCTTGTCAGCTTTGGTGCTGACCCAGTCTTGGGTGGGACTGACCAACCCACCAACCACATGGTCACAATTGCATTGCGTAGGCTTTACCATCAGGGACCTCATGGCACGGTTCTGTGGAAAAGCAAAGGGAAACAATGTTTGCAGCTATCAATCAGATGTGGTTGTATTTCACACACACTGGATAGCTTCTGCCACAACTTTTTCCTCCAAGGAAATCAACAAATGAAAACTGGCTGATGCTCTGGTCCACTGGAAGCTGAAGAACAAAACCACAAAATGGAAACCTCCGATTCTAATATAATCCAGAAGAACAAACAAGGAATCACTCAGCGGTCCTCAACCCCCTAGTCCTAAGATTTTGCCCATGGAGCAAATAATTTTCTGGACCATCTATTCCACCTACTCCCTCCTGCCACTGCAAGGAGATGAAAATAGCTCAGAATGACTGGGTAACAGACATTCTTGGGAGTACACTGTGGGCCATGTTGATCTTGTGCTTTTTTAAAATATAAAGTCAAATACACAATAGAAAAATGTATTTGTAAAATAGCCACAGTGCTGCCAAGTGAGCCTCGCATTTGGTCAAACTCTTTCATGTCACTCATGACCCTGCTCAAAGGCTTCATGATGTCTTCTCAGGCCCCCACTTAAAATAGCACCTCAACACCCAATATTCATATCTTCCGGATCTGCTTTACTTTTTTCCTGGGATCAGACAGTACATTTGCTTGCTTATCTACTCCTGATCTGTTTCTCTGAGCATCTGAGCTATGTTCCCAGTATCCAGAACAGAGTCCAGCACATAGGAAAGGTTTGAAAAATACATGTTGAATGAACAAATCAATGGACTGGTCCAAGAATAGACACTTCAAAGATCCTGATGAAAGCCAGCGGTCTCGGGTTTGATATTTGAAATATCTCTCTTTGGAGAGCTACGTTGAAAATCCTTGACCACATTCCATGTGTTCGGATTACACTGCTGTTAGAGAGTAACTGAGCTTGGGTAGTCGGCAAACCAGTTGTGGAATTCTTCTCCTTGTCACATGGACAGAAGTGTCCTCCAAGGGATATAAAGTGGAAAGGGTGAGGTCAAGAACTGAAAATCAGATGGCCCCAATCCAAATCCTGAACTTGGCACTCCTCCGTGAGCAGCCTTGGAATATTTGTTTAACATCTCTGTTTCAGTTTCCTTGTCTATAAAAACAGCGATGATAGCAACCCTACCTGTTTTATAGGGTTTCATGTGAAGAAAAATAAGCAAATACATACAAGTCACATGCCCTGGCACAGAGGGAGCTCTCAGAAGGTACTAACTATTGTTAATATCATTTTGAAAAATTCATGGAAACAGGATTTTACTCAGCGAGATGATGACCCACCTGGAATGCAAAATGCACAAGGTGCTCGTCCTCAGGTCCCCACCACACACCTGCCTGACCCTGAGAACGACTCCTCATTTCCTGTGTTCAAGCTACATCATCCACCTTACCTCAAAAATAGACACACAATGGGCCAGGGATTTAGCTCAGTGGTTTCACCACCTGCTGTGCAAGAACAAGGACCTGAGTTCGATCTCTGGTACCAAAAAAAAAAAAAAAAAGAAAGAAAAGAAATAGACACACAAGAAATAAAATGAGAGCAGAAATTGTAAATGCAGCTTCCCTCCTGGTATCATGAGTCAAATAAACTTCTTTCCTTTGTAGATTTCCCAGTCTGTGTTAATCTGCTATAGCAAGGGAATGCAGAATAAAATACCCAGTTCTCTATGAGGACTGCTATGCCTCACAGTCCAAAACATACTAAGGTCCAGGGAGATATCATGATGGAAGAAATAACATCCTCTTCTCCCCTAGACCTACACCTACCCTGGAAAAAAAATCTCCGTAATTGAAGGTAACTTGTGTGGGTTCCTGTTTGCAGGCCTTACACATAATCCCTTAAATTTTTAATGCATTTTGGTAGATACAGCTACCAAACTAAAAATGTAAAGAAAAGTGGAAAAAAGGCCAAAATACCAAAAACGTATGTGTCTCTGTGTCTTCATATCCTTCCAACACAAGATTACTGATTTTAAGAAGTTAGTGAAAATATTCACAGTAATTTTCATGATGCCTCCACATTTTTAATTATTTCCCCATTTTGCCTATGAGAAAACTGAAGCTCAGAACTATAAATTGCTCCTGTACAAAAGGCATCCACTAAAAGAACTCCATATGTTTGCTTAATCCAAACATATTGCTCTAACCCTAAGTTAATCTGGCATCTCACGCAGATAAGATTTGGAACTTGAAATAAATTCACACTGAGAATAAATGGAACCGAAATTTGTACTCATAAAATCAATCTTTGAATGGTCAGCTTTTCACATACAGTATTGGAGCTGTTGAACCAGTTGGCTAAATAAAAGATTCCAGAACACACTCATCCTCCTTACCCCTTTGTCACAAAGGTGGCAGTGGATCACAACCCGGTGCACTGGCTTTCCAAAAAAGACGTCAGAATGCTCACCTGCAGATTCCAGGTGCCCTGGGTAGACAGCCAGGAGTGGAATTTGACTCCCATGGAAAGGTCTAAGACGTGATTCAGTGGGTGACCTCCAGTGTTTGCTCTGACTTCTTACAGAGGAGTTCGAAGTGGAGCTGTGAAGTTTCCCAAGCTCTGTGCAGGTTACCAAGGTCCACCCTGCAAACAACACTGGCACTCTCTGGAAACCTGTCCCCTATGAAGCAGCAAGGAAAGAATTCCCTGGCTCTGCTTCCTGGTATCATCATCCCCAGCATCCCCTAACTCAATCGGTTGGCCTTAGCAATGCGGTCCCACAAAACCTATAGTTAATAAATGGGACAGATTGGATATTTTTTAACAGAAAAGGTACAAGAACTCCCAGTATTACACAAATCCACTTCTCGCCTCTCTTTGTGCCTCTCAAACTGATCTGCAGCCTCTGGAGTAGACTGGACAGAGACATCCTGGTGTTTTTGACTTCAGGGAAGAGCAAAGTCAAGGACAGAAGTCAGCAGAGCTGAGGCATCTTTCCTGCAATGTGTTCAATTCACCTGTCACCTGGCTGGCTGTCTTGCTAGAGGGTAGAGGCCACATTTAGGGATGTGATGCTAGCACGGGGTAAAGAAAACACATTTCTATTTTGTCTTTAGGTAAAGAGATGCCAGGCATCATTCTGCTTTTCCTGGTGTACAGGATGACTTATAGCTGAGGTGAGAATCGTTTGGGACCTCAAAGCCTTGCTTACTCCCAAGCAGCTTTAGGGGAGACTCCTTCAGAATGCAGCATAAAGGCTAACAGTTGGGGGGCTGAGAATGCCAGAGGCTATGCTATGCTTGACTCCTGACACTCAAAGGAAAAATGATATCCATCAGAGAAACCATTAGAGAGCAGTGACAAAGAATCTTATAGAGCTTTCGATGACATAAACAGCTTGCTGTGGCACTCGTGCCATAGGTGGGCCACCACTGCCCTAGAGCATCGAAGTAGGACACGGCCATGTGCAGCTGCTCCCACAACCTGAATGGGTATTGGTTGTGGGACTGCTGCCTGAGAAGGGTCTTACAGCTCACGTTCTCATCCTAACATGTAGACTGGATCTGTGCATCTCCAGCTGCACAGACTACCTCGGTTTGAGATGAACTCTAGTGCTTGATGTTGCAAACGAGGCCTTTCTGATCTGGGCCCAGCCAACTCCATCTCATGCCCCTCTGCATTCTCACTGACTTGCTGTTTCCACAGCTTTCCTTGTTTCTTCCTAATTCCTGGATTTTGCACATGCTGTTCCCACTCTGGAACATATTTTCTCAGTTGAAAGTTTTGAATTACAATAATTTTTGTTTCACTGAAAGTACCAGGGACTAAAATATACATGCCAAGCCACAAATGAAGCAATCCCATATGGCAAATAATTTTTAATGTTAAATTTAAATGATAATATGGTACATATGTGAGCTTATAAATTCGTTTAAAAGATGAACATCAGGGCTGGGGATTTAGCTCAGTGGTTCCACCGCCTGCCTTGCAAGCAGGAGGATCTGAGTTTGATCCCCGCTACCAAAAAAAAAAAGGATGAACATCAAGCCAGGCATGGTGGCGCACGCCTGTAATTCCAGCACTCGGGAGGCTGAAGCAGGTGGATCCTTGTGGGTTCAAGGCCAACCTGGGCCACATAGTGAGTTCAAGTCCAGCTGAACTATATAAAAAAACTATATATAAAAAAAGGCAAACATCAATTAATCACATGTTAAAATTCATCCCTTTAAAATGATCCATGTATAATATCAAGAGATCACCCTTTTTTAAGTCAGATGTATGTGGCTTAATGTTTCAGGTCTGTACTTGCTGGAAATGTGATGTCAGGCAAATTGCCATTCACTGTGCAGTTGAATCTCTCCATCTGCAGAGTGGGGTCCACGCCCACCCCCTGCCTGATGGAACTGTTGTGAGGATCAAGTAGCTTCGGAAGGGTGAGTATCTAGTGCTGTGGACCAGGCATGTGGCAGGGACCAACTCTGTCCCTAATCACTGTGACGGTCTTCGTCATCAATATGCTAAACTGGCCCCACGGCGCCTGTCCACAGTGACAGCTGGTGCTTTAAAACGGATGTGTTGATACCACCCCGCATATTCTGAGACTACCAAAGCCTTTGGGGGTGACCTTCACAGCCGTGGAGTTTGAGGAGCATCTCCCACCATGGTCACTTGAAAAACAGGGAGCTATGGAGCTCTTCTCACAGGGTTATGCCCAGCAGGGGGAAACTTACTGCAACATAGTGAAGTCAAAGCTCTAAGCAAGGAAAGAGGAAAGCAGGATCTGTTTTTAGACCCTTTTCCGAGGCTATCCACACTCGCATGTCCAACTTGAAGGAGCCACAACAGATACTCTTCTGTTTTATTTTTTGAGTCAGGGTCTCACTATGTTGCCCATGCTGACCTCAAACTCCTAGGTTCAAGTGTTCCTCCTACCCAGGCTCCCTAGTAGCTGGACCCGTAGGCATGCCCCACCGCACCTAGGTACTTTTCTCCTAGTTTTAAACATGGCAACTGAGGCACCGAAGGGCTAGCTGCCTGAGCGCACGCAAGTGCACTGTTCCGCTCTTTCTTCAGTTAGCTTGCACTATCCCCATGGCTCCCGTTCCCTGAGCAGCAGCCCCTAACCTCAAAATCTTCCCCTCTTGCCAGAGGCGCCACCAGGCTCCTTCACAGTTTAGTTTTCCCTTCTGCCAACAATGGCCATCTGTAAGAGGCCCTCGGCGCCTGGAGTTTGAAATTGTTTTTCTTCCCTCCCTTCCTGAAAACCAGATTGTTCCCAAGCTCCAGGCTGTGTAGCCAGTGCAGACCTGACTTGCTGGCACCCATGGTCGCTTGTTTTTGCAGCGCTGCTCCTGAGCCGTGGAGTGCTGGCGTTGGCCTCCCTGTGAGAGGCGCGCAGCAGTAAGGCATGTATTTGCAGGGAAGTAAACTTCAAGAATAAACAGAAACTACACACACTCCACATCCTGCCAGCCAAGCAGCCGTCTCCCGGTTCTGACAGGTGATCCATCTGACTTCCTCCTGGCGACACACACCAGGCCAACTGTGGGCCTTGCAGCATGGCGGGTGGGCAAGAGCACAAGCCTGGTTCTCCACGTTCTGGCAGTGCAAACTTGGAAAAGCTCTCGGCCTCTGAGACATAGGTTCCGCATCTGAAGCCTGAGGAGAAATGTGCCTCTTACTTTTACTGTGTAGTTTGGAACTCACACTTAGAAGGTGCCATCCCAGTCCAGAGAAAGCAGGTGCCAAGGCCTGTCAGCTCTGCATCCATTCTTTTGGTTCCTCCAACATGCCTATATCTTCCCTACCTCCAGACCTTTGAATGTTCTCTTTTCTCTGCCCCTGGCATACTCTCATTCCCTCCTTTTGAACAGTGTCCCGCTTCCCCTAAGTGCTGGCTAAAATGCTATCCATTCTGCAAGCCTTTGTCCAGTGAGTCTATCTCAGAAATCAAATTTACCACCACACCATGATTATTTTCTATCCTGTTTGCTTCTTCAAAGATGTAGCCCAATTTCAAATGCTTTTAATTTGCTGTGTCCTCCTATATAAATGGCTCCTTAAGGGTTTCTCTCTGCTGTGGCAGTTCAGTGCCTGGAATCTGACAGGGACTCAGTCAGTGTGTATTTAATTAATGAACAAATGTCCTTGTTTTGTGCAGCCTTAATTAGCTCAAGGGAGAAATCAATAAGAGCCTCCAAAACCTGGAATCACTGACCCTGTTGGCAATTTTATCTCCAACTGAGCTCAGGTGAACAATAAATGTCAGTAGCAGAAAGATATATGGCTTAGAAGGCCAGGAAAGCAAGTTGTCTTGCTGCCAGTAAGGACACTGCCAACCTCTCAAAATCTTTATTATGTGCTTTATCACTGGGGGTCAGCATACTACATCAACTCTACAAAATTCTTGCCCATATCTGCTTGGGAATCTTCCCTACCTACACAAACACATAGGTATGTTTATAAAAAGATATTGGATTAAAAACATGTTGTGACAAGTGCACACATAAAAATTCACAATCTAGGGCCCGGGATATAGCTCAGTGGTGCCACACTTGCCTGGCAATTGCAAGATCCTGAGTTCAATCCCCAGTACAAAAAAAAAAAAATCATAATTTATATTCACACAATTCGGATTTATTGAGCGCCTTTGAGCACAAATAAATGAACGGTGTGGTTCTACACTTGATAGCTAACTAACTTGCCCAGAAAATAAAATAAACAATGATGAAACTACTCAAAAAATTTAAAAATGTGTAAAAGAGTGTGTAGTCCGTCACTCCTCAGTGAAGTGCTTTTGAACGCTGGAGTGGGTTAGAATTACAGAGGAAAATATTAGAAGGGATTTTGGCTCAGACAGTGACTGGACAGGGATTGGCATCAGAAAATTATAAAGTTTTAGAACAGGAAAGGGGATTTGTTTCATTATTAAGGATAACTCTCCTACTTACAAATGCAGAAAACGAGCCTGGGTCCCCCACCTGGTGTCTTCAGCAGAGGAGAGAAATGGAATCTCTCTTCACTACATCATCGGGGACATTTTAGAAAGGGGTGGGACAAAAATCTCAGCCAAGACACCAGAATGAGTGAGCAGGATGTGGCAGTAGCTGAAGAAACAGGCTGAGGCCAGGGCGGAGAGACGTGAGGAGAAAGACTCTGAGGTGGACCGAGGGTGGCCAGTGGCTGGTTTCGTCATAGAACGTCCTTATTTTGGGCCTGTGACTTGCTGAGCAGCACCTGACTCATTCCCCTCAAGCAAGTCACCAACTCAAACAGAAGAAAGGGCTCACACATCATTCCTTTCACCTTGGGGCATCGTGGGTGCACACTAAATATTTGTTGGTTTGCTTCAAGTCTGATGCTGGACTGTAAGCGTGAGGTCAAGAAGTTTTATGTGAGCCTCCACCAAGTCCTGTTTAAGTTAGCAAGGTTCTGAGACGGGAAAAAAATCAATCACCTCTTTTACAGATAGCAGGCATCGATTGGTTCTTTTGAATTGAAATGCTCGGTTGGCATGGAAACAAGAAACAGTCAGCCTGGAAGAATGTGACCGAGAATGGAGAGACAGCATGGAGGTGCCACTTTCATGCTCCTTTTGCAGATGACAACTACACCCAAGGCTGACACCATAGGTGTGGTCACCTTTCTCCAGCCTCCCTAGAAAAATGTATATTCCAGCTCTTTGTCTTAATACCTGTATGATCCTGGGCATAACCTGGACTTCTTTGGACCATGGTCTCCCCTTCTGCTAACAACAGGCGAGCACCAGTATAATGCATGGCAAGAAGCAGGCATTCAACAAATACCAATGCTCCTTTCCTTCCTGATGGAGAGTAGAGGCTGCATAGAAAAAGGCAGAGCAGCCTGGGGTGGTCTGGAGGCAAGAAGATGGGAATTTCGGAAAGACAGAGCACTGAGGACTTTTCATATCATGGAACAAGAGCAGCAAGTCCTAGATAAAAGGAAGGAGAGAAGCCATGGCTTGAAACTACAGCAAGGTACAGAATACATGGATACAAAAAAGTCCAGTGCTATCAAGAAAAAAAAAAAATCTCGAAGATCAACCCCCTCTTTGGACCTTAGCATCCTCAAGTGAGAACAAGGACATTTTAAGGTTGATCTCAGAGGGCTTGATGGCATGATGGCTTTGATCACAACTATGGCAGGAAGCAAGGGACAGAATGAAAGGGAGATCCACCCTGGCTGTCTTTCCCATCACAGAGCAGAAACCAAGGGGAGATAATCACATGAGACCTACTGGACTTCGTGGTCATCAGGATCATATCAAAGGGATGTGCTAGTTTCTCTCCAGTGGTCTCTACTTCCCCTTTGTTCTAACTGTATTTGGGGGAAGTTGGCTTGGGTGGTTCTGAGATTGGAAAATAAAGTAAGAAAACCCACTAAAAGTGTTTGCAGCCTTAACCATACTGACTCCAAAATAAGTCCTTGTCCTAAGCAGTTTTACCCTGCCTGTCTTTGAAGGGGGAGAAGATGAAAGAATGAAGTAGGAATCCTGGGCAGAAGTCTATTACACCAAGCAACTGTCTCCATCATACCCTGACCTCTTTTAGTCATGTGGCTTAAGGCATGGGTATAAGGGATGTAATCCCTACCCTACAACTCCTCCAGGCCAGGGCAGGACCTCTGAGGTTCCACTGACACTAAGCCGTAGATTCTGAGTGGCTTCCACTGCCTAAGTTGAAAAAATAATCAAAGACACTTGTGCTGTGGGGCTTGGGTGGGCTGATACTGCTATTCTTTTCCAAGATATTTGAGCCCATTGCAGCTAAATATGTTAGCCACAGCAAAGGGCCCTAGAAGGGGTGGATAAGAACAACTCAGATGTATTCTCTCATAGTTCTGGCGCTGGAGGTCCAAATCCATGGTGTCAACATGGAGCCTCCTTTTGTAGGCTCTGGAGAAAGACCCACTCCATGCCACTCCCCTGGATACTGGCAACCTCAGGGGTTCCTTGGCTCACTGATTCTTCATTCCAGTCCTCCATCTTATGCAGTTCTCCTTGTGCCTTCACCTCACCATCCTCATAAATAACTTTCTAAATGTTCCCTTTTTATAAAGACACAAGTCATATTCGAGTGGTCGACTCCAATATGACTTCATCATAACTAATGCCATCTGCAATGACCTTATTTCCAAATAAAGTCACATTTTAAGGTCTTGGAGGAAGGGAGGTTAGGACTTCAACATCTTTTGGGGGAACACAAGCCAACCCATAGTACTGAGGTTTTCTAATTTATCCTCAAGAGGTCAGGATTTGAAATTAACATTCCCAAAAGATTAAACATTCTGGGTATTCACTCCATGTGCTAGTATCCTTAGAAATGGCCATTAAGATAGGCACCAGTGCAAGTAGTTCCCAGCCAATTCACAGCCTATAATCTTTTTACGACCTCCCAGTTCCCTCTTCCCTGAGCTGGCAAACACTCAGGGCATCCAGGCACCAAGGAACTTGCCACTGAGATGAATCTACACCAAGGCTGTTCATGTGACCAGAGAACCCCAATTACATTGCACCAAAGTGGAAATAAAATTGTATTCTACTCAAAGAAGGAGGAAGGAGTTACAGAAGGCTAAGGGTCAGTACAGGCCTCTACAAAAGCCAAGTGCATGAACAAATCCCAACTCTGAACATGTGTCTCACATCCTGTTGTCCTCCTTATCTCAAAGTTCCCACAAAGAGAAATTCAAGCTAGAACACTTTCAGGGAGTGAGGGGAACAGCAATGACACCATTGTTCTACCTTTGTTTCATATACAGAAAGTTGGGGCAGGGTTGGAAGAGATAAGGGTGTTCGCTAGGAAAATCTCCATCCCTGGAGTCTTCTAACATGTTATTTCTACATTAGTACTATCAAGCCAGCTACCCAAGATGCCAAACAAGAAGCTGATCGCATTTCCCAATCTTATTTGCAAACAAGCATTCATTTCCTGCTTACCAAGGCACAGAGAGGGCACTTTGTCCATTCGAATCATTGTCTTAAGCCAGTGATGCAAACCACCGAGCACGCTTTGCCCCAGCCAGAGTCTGGATGCTCAATGTCATTGAACTCAAGGAGCAGATAATTGGTATTGAAAGGTGTGATTGCAGCCCAGTCAGCCAGGTAATCAGCCCCTGATTTCTCTTCAAGACTTTAGACCAATTGGAAATCTTAGCCCAAGAGGAGGCTGGAGGGAATTATCCTGGAAGTGTAGTATCCCTTTTCAAATATAAACACCAGACAATTATCCCAACCAGTTAGCCCTCCATGGCTCAGCACACTGCATCCCAGAGAGTATGTAGAGGAGACCCACCCTCTGCCCAGGGAGCTGTCTCCAGCCCTGGCCCCCCACAGCTCCTCCAACAGCTCAGTCTTCCAGGACTGTTGCAACCTTGGGAGTCACTGTAGACTGAGCCTCCTCATCCCGGTGCTTGTTTTGCAAACATTTGGCTGCTGCATGGGAGCCTGCCTCAACCTGAGGTCTTAGCTCCTTCTTGGCTGGGATGGTGACGTCTTCTTGAGAAAGGCTGATCTCTTGCTCCCTCTCTGATCTGATGGTTTGGAAGTCCCACCTGAGAATGTGTCTTTGTCCCATCCTCCCAGAGTCAACTCTCTAGTCTCAGAAGCCAAGAGCCAACTATAACATAAAATTTCAGTATTTTTGTGGTGTTCACATCAAGACTTAGAGGACTTATAGGCAAATAGAAAAAGGTTCAAGGCAGGGCCCCAGTCTCCCTTCTGATCGTGGGTGGCCCCTTCTCTATGAACAGGGACACCTTCTGACAAGGAAGATACATGTGGAAATGAAATTGCTTCTGTATCAAAGGATGCTTTCTCCATTTTCTTTACAGGGCTTTGCTTTAACCAAACTCACAGTGGCTAACATACCAAGTCAAGTAAACCAAAATAAACATGTGCGGCCATAAAATACTGATTCTCGCCTCTGACAAAGGCTGTGCAGCCAACTACCTGGCCTGGACTCAGAGGGAGGGCCCAGTACATAAACAAAGTTTGCGTGCAAGACTCCATGTATTATCAACATAGCTCATTCAGGCTCCCGCCAACCTCAAGGGTGTCACGTAATTCTACATTATGTAATGTGCAGATCAGGAAGAATCTGAAAAAAGAGGCATTTTGTTCCTTAGAATCTATCTGCCACCCAGGGTCAGCGTTCTCTCAATCAGATTGAGCCACCTTAGGGCTAGAACCCTCCGGAAAAGGTGTTCAGAGCATCAGGATTCTGCAACTACATCTTCCTTCTGGAAAGCTTTGAGTTTAGATCCCTGGCCAAAGCTCCTCTTGCGTTCCAGAGAAGCCTTATCTTGGCATTAATTTTCCCCCTTAAAGTTTTAGTATGAAATTGTTAAATATCCAGTAGATTTTGAAAGGTCATACATTAATCATCTTTGAGATATATTTTTAATATAATTGCTACTCTCTTATGCATGGCTCTACGTTTTCCAAGAAACTTGTGGTGGGCATGGAAGGAAGGTGCCACGTGGCAGCTCAAATGGCAGCCCGGGGCTTCCTTAGGATGCTTGCAGACACAAGAAGGGCTTCTGTTATAGATCAAAATGTGTGCGAACCTTAGCCCCTCCACTTGCCATCTCTGTGACCCTGCATGGATTTCTTACTGCTTGGGTTTTAGGGTGCTGCCTTAGCATAAATGAGAGCAACCCTGAATCAAGGGTTTACTTGGAGAGCAAGTGTGTCTGTGTACAACGACTTCTCTGCAAAGCACCATTCGGAGTCCTCAGACTTCTAACTCAGACTACTGGATGATATGGTCACGATCAGGAACTAGGGAATTTTAAAATAGCATAACTGAGTAGGTCTATGTCACACTGCATAAACAGAATTCAGACACAAGTATTCCTTAAGGTGTGCCTTTTATTGGTTGGATTGTCTTTCTCTCAAAGAAAAGTGATGGAACTTTATCAAGCCTAAACTCTGTCCGCATGCTCCATTGTGAACACAGCTATGGACACCAAGAAATTATTTCCAGGCTGTCTCATCCCTGTCTGTATAGCTCAGGGATATTTTTCATGGTGGCTGCCATATAATCCTAAACCCTAAAGGTTCCGGTGTTGCTGCCTTATAGGTGAGTAGTTCTTCTCTTCTTCCTTTCACCCCAAAGAGCTTTTAACTTCTTCTAACCCTTGCTGACCTACAGTCCCTTAGACTCACTTAAGTCAGACTTCTCTCTAAAAGAACATCGCAGAGATCTGAAAAGCAAATCTCCTAGTTACCTAGTGTGCAAAACAGTGAATGAATGCCAATTTTGTTTTTGGTTTTTGTTTTTGTCGCACTAAAGATTCAACCTAGGGCCTTCACACTAAGCTATATCCCCAGTTCAATTATTATTTGTTATTTTTTAAATTTTGAGACAGGATACTGCTAAATTGCTAAGTTTTCCAGGCTCACCTTGGTCCTCCTGCCTCAGCTTCCCGGAGTGCTGGCCTCACAGGTGTGCTTCATCATGTTAGGTTGGATACTCACTTTCTTTTGGTACCAGGGATCAAACTCAGGACCTTGTGTTTGTGAGGCAGGTGCGGTGCCAGTGAGCTAAATCCCCTGCCCCAGGACACTCACTTTTGATGAAGAACTTCTTTCAAGTAAGAGACAGACTGAAGCCCAGAGACGGGATATGGCTTTCCTAAAGTCACAGACTAAGTGGATCAAAACAAAGAGAAAACTGAATTCAGCATAGTTAATACTGAATTCAAAGCAGCAATGAATGCAGCAAGCTGCTGTGTACTTTAGATCAGGAATCATTTCCATCAACAAGTCCAGAGACTTCGGAACTAAAAAAATCCAACTGTAAAACACATCTTTTGGAAAAAAAATTGAAAACACCTTAAAGACATTGTCTGTCTCATAGGGAGAAAGTCTCAAGTACAGGAAGACAGGACGCTGTTGACGAATCTGACACATTCCACATCCAGACAGGCAAGGACGTAGCCTAAATCATTACCATCAGTAGCTGAAGAAGATAAGTGGAAAGCTGGAGCTAGAGCCTGGGAAAGAGATCCCACTTTAAGAAAGACATGAAGATCCACACAAGGGATGGACTTGTTCAGAAGGAAATAAAGCAACAAATCCAGGAGGGAGCTCTCTCCCAAGAGGAGAATTCCAAGCCATTCCAGAACTATATCCACACAAACTAGACACAAATCTAAAAAGGAGGAATGAGAGGGATGAAACGAGAGCAGAGCCCACCAAGGGCATACTCGGGATCTGTGGGATCTTCGTCACAGACTTGTCATTGGGACAGACCCTCCTGCTCAGCCTCCCGGTCACACCCCTCCTCCCCCGGGCTGTTCAAGTTCACCACCAGAGGCAGACATTGCATCGAGCAGAAGCAACCAAGGGTGGGAAGAGAAAGTGATGTTTTAGGTGGCTGGCAGGGCAACTGCCCTGGCTTTTAACCTACCCACAGAGCTACAGGAAGCCAAGTGTTCTTCAGGCCGGGCCAGACTTTCCCACCCCATCTTGGGGGTCTGCCAGTTTTCGCTGGCTCTCTCTCCAGTGTCAAGCCATCTTGTGAAATGACTGGTACTTCCTGCTTCCTGTCACACCCCAGACCCAGACACGCCACCTCTCCCTGAGTATCCGCCCTGTGGCTCTACAAAAAGGAGCCAAGGGGGCCCTTGAGGACACAGAAGCCCCTGTTCTGATAAGGAATAAGAGGAATAAAACACCGGGAATGCTTCCTTCCTGTTTCCTAATTTTCTTCCACTTGCTTCTTTCTCCGGCTCCCACCCCCATTCCCTACTGTGCTCACTACTCCGTGGCCTTGAATCAGGTCCACATTCCTGGTTCTTTGAGTCCCAGCCTCCCAGCTGCAAGGCCGCGGGGATGTTCAGAGAGTTACAGCGTCAAGAAATTCTCATCCCCATAGACCTGTCTACCCACCTCCCACCTGGCCTCCAGAGAAACAGGCAACATTCCTTCAGTCCCACAGAGAAAGGGTGTGGCTCCAATTACTCAATTAAGCCTCCAAGCCAGCATCCTATGCCCCCAAAACAATAGTGTTGTATTTTTCTTGGACTTCGTTCCTTTTATTTGGTTTCTTCTTCGGTTAGTAAAAGAACTCTTTTCCCTCTCAACCTTCCTTAATCCACCAGCCTCACTTTCCTGCTCTTCCGGAAGAATCCAACCCCCAACCCCCATCAGAGAAAGCCTCTGATCATGAACTTGAGTGATGTCAGCGAGCTTGAGAAAGGCCTCGGCCTCCTCACCTGAGGGAAGCTTCTCCTGGGAGTCCACATCCCATCTCTGATCTGTTTGTTTTGGATGCCAATCCCAGGACTCTGGGTGAGGTGTGAGACAAACTGACCTTTCCTGTTTTCTGAACCAGTGATCTTAGGTCACCAAGTCGGGTTGTTAAGTGTTGAAAATGAAAATCAGTGGGGCCCGGCCCGTCAGAACAGCCAGGAAGGTGGGAACGAAAGGATGATCAGGGAAGGTAACGCTGAGTTTTGGTGGAAACAAACCAAAACCTGCCTACCTGCCGTCAAATCCATCCTCATTAAAAAGTGATTCTAGGGCCGGGGATTTAGCTCAGTGGTTCAGCCGCCTGCTTCGCAAGCGCAAGGACCCAAGTTGGATCCCCGGAACCAAAAAAAGAAAACAAAAAGTGATTCTGTTATTTGGCACAAGGCACACATTACAGAGAATATGATGTGAACATGACCCTCTTGATGTGTTCCCCCCAAGAGATACAACCTGTCCAAACTCCTGAGGCAGCTTCCTGCCAGTCCCACATCACCCAATCTCCTGGTGCTCAGGGGATATTTGTTCAATTATCTACTGTGCTCCCATGCCATGCCCAGCTGCAAGGATAATTAAGGAGCATCTGGCTCAGGAGTATCTTCCCTATGACCAAGCCAGGGCGTTAGGGCACCCAGTGATTCTACTCCCAACTTCTCTATCAAGCAAACAGATCCCATGGAATAACAATGCTAACAATGCCAGGTGTTTGGCTTGGATTGGCTCTTTAAATCCAGTTCTTATCTCACAGAGCAAAATCCGCCCTCAAGATCTACGCAAAATCAGACAGGACAACAGGTCACTTTTAATATGAGAAAACTTAACTTAGAAATAGCATGAAAGTATTTATAGGGACACAGAGGAGGTCATATTTTTGCTCTGAAGAACTCACAATTTTCGATTATTACCTGAAAGTTATTTGTATTGACAAAAATCAGCTTCTAGGTCTTACCAAACATCCTGACCATCTGCTTATGCTTTGTTGCATCAAAGCTTTCAATTCCCCAGTCTCCCCAAAGAATGAAGCATTTTTATTTCCATTTAAATAATTCCAACACATTGGGAAGAATAAAACATTTTACCACCATTTAAGTAATTCCAGCACGTGAGAGTGCTCTGGGATTCCTTCTACTTAACGTATAAAAGGCATAGCAGGTATAATTATTTCCAACAAATAGTTGTTGAACACCAGCTACCTACAAGGCATTTGACCAGCTCAAATAATTGCAAACATTAAAATCACTTGTGAAACAAATCACCATATCACATTCTCCATACATGTACTTCCATAATTCAACAGTTTAGGCAAACTCAACAACACCCTTCAGGAGGCAGACACCCTTTCCATATAGCTGGGTAATTGTTAGCAGAAATCCGCTGTCGTAATAAGCCATTTTACAGGAATGCCGGTTCAGTTCTATTCTGCCTAAAGAAGATCTAGAGTCCGCCTTTGTTCCTAACCTGGGAGGATGTGAGGAAATAACAATACCTTCTTTCAGAAATTATGGAGACTGAAAGGTAGGACCCTCCTCTCCCAGATAAGCACTATCAGGAGGTGGCTTGGGTGAGCCTTCCAGTCAGCTGGGCACACCAGCCTCACTGGAGGGAGCAAGGTGCTGGTGGCAGGACAAGTGTCTTACTTTCAGAGACTGGCAAGGACCTCCGCTCCTCTGTGGGGAAGTGCATGTGGCCAAGGCATCCCCAGGGTCCTCAGAGTTATGTCGCCTGTCACTGTGGCCGAATGTCTACAGCCTGCAATTGAGTTATGCAGCCAATGCCTTCCAAAAGCCTGCGTTTTAGGGTTTGAGTGAGCTTCGTGCTTAGCTTTTCTCCCTCCCTTACCTTTTTATTCACAGTTTCCAATACATAAGGCACTTTATAATATCCATGGAAACCTTCTCAGCCACAGATTTAGAACAGGACTATGACCAAGTGTCAGCCATCGGGGAGGCATCTGAGAGCATCCAGTAATGTGGCACCAACATGTGACTCTCTTTTTCTAATCAGGTCCCCAAAGGGGCGTTTCTTTGCAAAGGGCCACATGCTGAGAGCTTTAGCTGAGTAAGAAGCAGCAGCCACCTGACAGGATGGCTTAGGAATGGAGTTTCCCTCAGCGCGGGTAACAGTGGGCAGTTGTATAGCATGGACCCAAACCTCTCTTCAACACTCGAGAAATGTCTGTGGAGTGAATGTTGCTGCACTTTTTCGGAGGGCTGTCTGTCATTATTATAACACGTGGACACTTCTCAGAAGCAGGAATCCTTATGCTTGAATTTTTCGTTATTCTTCTCTCCACAACCCCCTGGCTCCCTGAGAGTGCTCTGAGCTCAGGAACAGATAATAAAATGTGCCACTGAAATAATGGACCCTGTGCTCTTGAAATCCTCTGTCCCCATTCTGTATACAGTTGTCCCTCAGTATCCATGGACATTTGTCCCAAGACCCCTCACAGGTGTCAAATCCTCAGATGCTCAGGAACTTTATATAAAGTGCTATTTGCATAGAACTTAACACCCATTTTCCCCTATGTGTTCAGTTATCTCTCTATCACTTAGTACCTAGCAATGTAAATGCTATGTAAATAGCTGTTACAGTTGTTTCGGTAATAATGATTTTGAGGGAAAGCCTGTACATGTTCAGTACAGTTGTAATTTTTTTCCCAATATTTTAAATCCACAGTTAGTTGATGGGGAGAGTGAAGATTTGGGGAACCAGCTGCATATCCTGGAACAGTCTTCAGCAATTCCCCCCATCTCATCTTTTCCATTTTCTGAACAAGTATCCAGGAAAAACTGTGAAACATTAAAAGACCAAGCTTATTGAATTCTAAACTGGCTCTTTTTTGAGAGAACAGCTACACATTGGTGAAAATGAAAGCAGAATATAGGCCCTGGGCTGCAAGTGCCCTGACCTATCTTTCCGCCCATGGCCATGAGCCAGTCGTACCATGCATCTGTCTTTCAGCTGCCTCTAGCCATAAACTGGCATGGCAACTTTCTTGCACCTGTTATGCATGATCCAGTTTGAAACACCAATGTTTGCTGTACAAATGAAATGTGTTATCAGTCAAGCCTGGTTCGAACCAGAGAATTCTAATCTCTGTTCCTCAAAAGAATGTGTGCTTCCCTCATATGGGACAAATTGGAAGTCCGAAAGCTACAAGAGCAAATTGCTAGTACCAGTGGAGGTACAGACAGCATGTGGAACAATCTTGGTGCCACATCTTCCATGGCAAGACAGATACTGAGATTCAGAAATTCTCCAAGTTGCTTTCCCTCCCAACCCATTCTCTTCCATTTAACAACTTTATTTAGGGACTGTCATCCCTAAATGTGTCTTAAGATTGTTCCTTGGAAACCACAGTTCAAAAGGAAGGTAGTCAAGGCCACAAAGAAACACAGGCCATGGGTAAAAACAGTTTCATCCAACATAGAATAGAGAAAACGGTAACAAACCCCACTGGGACTTTGTATTAAATTGACTTTTTGTAAAGCAAGTATCCAATTCTTTTTGTTTTCTTGTTTTGTTGTTATCGTTACTGTTGGTTTTTACCCCTTTACATATAGAGATATGAGATTTTGTACAAGCAAAGTAACCAGTCCAAGCTTCAGATTTTTCATCTGTAAGATGAGGCAAATAATAAGAACTACCACACAAGGTTTCCAGGGGACCATACAGGTGACATATCCAGGTAAAGCCCTTAGCAATTTCCTAGCACACATTAAGGGCTCTGCAAACATTTTCTCTTTTTAATAAAGGTGCCAAGGAGCAGAAAAGGGCCAGGGTGATAAAAGAGGGGGTTGTTGCACTTCCAAAGACATTGAGGATTGCCCCAGATTTAAAAGGTTAGGAGCACTCCATTTTTGGTTTGTAGAGTAAAGTGATTTTGAAAATCTGGAGAAGCCCCAGATCATGATAGAACAAGGCTGCCACATACATGGAGAAGAAGGAACTCCTGATCTACACTGAAATAAAATGAGTGCTGTGAAATAAAATCAACCAACACACCATTCCCACAAACCCAAAGAAGTTCTCATGAGAAGGAAAATTTAAAAAGGGTGGGTACGTTAGATGTGCATGGTTCAAATCACACTCTGTTCTCTGCTCCTCCCCACAAAGGCGGCCAACTCCTGATTAGGGAGAAGGGGGGAGATAAGATCAGAGATGTCCTTCACAAGAGAGCTGAGTCCTGTCTCTCCCACTGACCCAAAAAAGAGCTGGCGTCCTAGCAGGGCACAGGCACAAGGATAAGAACGAGGAGGTGTGGGCTCCTTGGACTCCCCCAAGCCTGTGTGCCTGGGAGGAAGAGTTCCGTGGTGACAGCAGCCTGTCAAATTCCTTGTGTGTACAGGGACAGAGGGAGGCAGGCATGGCCCTGAGACACTGGGGCCAGAGATCTACCTCTCCCACTAGCTTCGTGACCTTGAGCAAGCCACACACTATTTTCAGAGCTTCTGTTTCTTTGCATGAAATGCAAAGAGACTAATTTCTTCCCCACACATCCTCCTAGGGACATCTAGGGAATACAGTTGATGAGTGGATGGAAGGGCACTTCAAAAGTGGAAGCAGGAACCAGGAGCAAGGAATACTCATTAACAATGGGATTATTTTTTCAGCAGTAGGTGAGAAGGCACAAAAGCAAAGGACTGTGACTGTGTGTGCTCTGGAGTGGTGTGTGTGTGTATGTGTGTGTGTGTGTGTGTGAGAGAGAGAGAGAGAGAGAGAGTTTTCCTGGGGTTCCCCTGAGTGAATGAGGGACTCCAGAGTGTATGCATGGGTATGTGCTCATGGGGAGCTGCAAGGGGCCGTGTTAGGTGAATCCAGGCAAAGGCTGTTTATGGCTGGAGAGAGACAGAAGCCACAGAGGGGGTGGAAACAGAGGGGCACAGGTTCCAAACAGAATGAGGCCAAGCCCAGGGCCTCTCTTCACCAAGCTAGTGCCCACATTTCCCACCTAAAGTGGATACCCATGAACTAGGAGAAAATACCACTACCTACCCTCGTACACCACTACACCCCTCACTACAGCATCCCACCCAACTGGCAGCAGATTTCACTCGGAAGCTGACGTGTCACAATGAAATCAAAGTCTTTCCCCACGAACTCCTCCCCTTCCACCTTCCTCCAAACCAATGCTGTCGTAATCATATTCCTGAGACTAGTAATTCCTTCCATCTCATGTCCATCCTTTTCTTCTGCCTTTTCTGCTTTTTTCTTAGAGATAAGTTACCGTTTGGATTGGGACAGGAGTGGAGATGAAGGGATATGGCCAGGAGGGAGGAAGGGAGGTGCCAGCTGCCGAATCTCCTACAGGCAGCTCCTCCTGCACACTCACCCCTTTCTCAAGTTCCCTTTAAATCCCACACCGCCTGCCCCCTCCGTCGGAGAGGCTGAGGAGGGTCTCAAGCTCCTGAGGCCCTGGGGACCGCAGTCCCCGGGGCCATCTGGGAGAGATTAGTCTGCAGATTTCAGGTAGCAGCCAGCACACACGTGCGGCCCACATGACACCCACTAATTCCATCCGCACAGCTCTCCCAACAAACAGCAGTGCCTTTCACAGAGAAGAAAATGCCTGCCTGAGAGAGGAGCCTCTGAGAAAGGCAGTGGTAACCGCCTCCCAGGCACCAGCCCCCACCATCCCACCCCCCATTCAATCACTGGGCCCCAGCAACAGGCCTTAGAAAAGCAAGCGAGAAACCCAGAAAGAAAAAAATATATATATTTATTATCATTGTATATTTAGGTAGCGAGTTCCAGGGGTTTTAGAAGTTCTGATGTGGTAATGACAATTTCAGTTGGTGGTTTGATTGTTTTCTCAAAACCTGTAAATCCAGACCAGAAATGTAGAAAGATTGTGATCTGAAAGCTCTCTATCTATCACTCCAAATACTCTCCGAAGGACTGTCTCCAACATGCCTTCTTATAGAAAGAAGTGAGGGCAGGAAATTCACAAAGCACCAGGACAAGGACAGGTTTGTCAGTGACACAGGCAGCCGCCCATAGGACACATCCGGAGGGAAGCCAGAGGACATCTTTAGTTAACTGGCCCAGGGGTCCCTCCTATGTAAAATCCTACCAGTAGATAGTCACTGCTTTGACTAAATTACAGCACACCTGTAACCCCAGGACTCTGGATGGCTGAGGCAGAGAGAACCTAAGTTTGAGGCCAGCCTGGGCAACTTAGTGAGATCTTGTTTTGGAGGGGAGAAGCTCCATGCGAAGGTCCTGGATTCAATCTCCAGTACTACTGAACCAGGATTTTTTCTAAGTTGATATTCATTCCCTCAATGAACATTTTTTCAGTCGAATTCAGCAATTGGCCAGGGATACAAAGCAGATAAAAGGAGCGCTTCCCCTCGAGGAGATGAGTTCTGTGGTGAGGACGCATATACAAAGGACAAATGACAGAGTAATAAAGGCCCAAATAAAGCATGATAAGACCTTGGACACAGGAAAGTATCAATCTCTAGGGAATGCCCCAGTCTTCCCAGGGGGGTTAGTACTTGAACTGCATCCCCTATTAAACTCCGGCTGCCTCTGATGGAGAGCATAGTGACCTTTAATCGCCATTTACTCCATAATCTGAATAAGTCCCACATCTTGGTCAAAATAACGGTAGGTGAGAACAGCTTCTACCTGGGAGAGACAGGCTTCCCTGAAAAGAAGCGTTAGAAGAAGGGACTGTAAGAAAGCCTGCCTAATTTGTGACAAAAGAAAATCTTACCATAGGAAGCAAGTCAGTACATCAATCTCGGATTTTTCGGAATCAAAAGAGAAACTAATCTTTCTCATTCTTCAGTTTCCAAGGCAACTTCACCCCCACCTTCTGGGTTGCCTAACTACAAATCACTGGCAGAAGTGAAACTGGGATGCAGAAGCCCAGAGGGAGAAGAAGGAGATGGTTGAGTTTTCCTCCATCTCTGCCTGAAAGCACTGGGCCGGCCCAGACGGGTGGCAGCAAGACTGAGGCCTGGCCGAGCTGGAGAGGGGAGCCAGGGAGGCAAAAGCCCTTGTACCTCCCTGCAGCCCTCAGACCCAAGTTCCCAGGGCAGACTCAGACTCAAGAGAAAACAGAGCAATTACAGGCTTGGGCTCTAGTCAGAATTGAAGGGGGAAAAAGAATCCTTGAGTTCCAAGAAACTCCACCTTCCCAGGCCTCTTCCGGAACCTCCACGCTCAGCCTGCTCAGCGCTTGGCCACTGCCATGCTCTCCTCCCCCAGATTTCTTTGCTTTTGGAAAATCATCTGGAAACTGTCATCACCACTGTGCCGGTTGGCAGATGTCCCTCAAAGAGAGGGAAGTGTACCACACACTACAAGGCGTTTCTGGGCTTGAACCAAGAAGGGGCGGAGGGTGGGCAGAGGTGGAGAAGATGGCTCCGGGCTAGAGGAGGAAGGAGGCAAAGGGGCTGCCCCTGGGCCAAGAGTCTGGAGACCACTCCTCACTCCTGCCTTTCGAGCCCCTCAGCGGCTGCGTGGAGTGGCAAGCACGGAGGGCAGCGCTCTGTGACCTACGGGAAGAATCCATGGCACAGGCAGAGAGGGACAAACTCAGCCAGAGGGAGGGTACGGAGGGTTACAGGTAGACAGAAGCGGAACTCTGACAGAAATCAGACTTAGCGATAACGTAAAAGCAGGGACCCAACGGGTCTCCTTTGGCGCACGTGTACATAATATGATCTCAAGCCAAAGTCACCAAGCTGGCTGATTTGGGAAAGAGAATGATTTAACATTGAGTGAACTGGCAGAAGACAATAAGGGAAAGGATGGCAGGTGGAGAAGTCTGGAAGGGATTTGTTGTCTCCACTGCCTTGCGCTTCCTCTCCCTACAGCTCTCTTCCTTCATCTACAGCCTTAGGATAACATCTTGAGTTGTGCACCCCCAGCTTCTGCCTAGCCTGTGCCCCATGCCTAACAAATCTGAGAGCCCCAGCAACCCCAGCCCTGGTTTGCTGCCTGTGACCCCCAATGGTTACTATGGTTGGAGGTCAAACTGAGGCTCTGCTTGGGGCTCTCTCAGGAGACTCTGGGGAGGGGTGGGGGGACTCTGCAGGTGAGTATTTCTGGTTAGAATGCCTGAGCAGACCCCACACACACACACACACACACACACAGCCTGCCTACCTGAGAGAGCAACCTTCAGTCGGTTACCCCCTGCTTTGGCTGCCCAGCATCCCAACTTTTGAGATGTCACCACTGTTCTGTGATAGTATTAAGGGCAACATTAAATACCGGAACTTGACTCTACGGTTACCCTTAACCGTGAATCATACCCATTACTGCTTATCTGTCTCAGCTTTACTGGCGGATATGAAGGCAAATGAGACCAAGACACTGCACTTCTGCCAACGGAAGGGGCCGATTCTGGGAGCTCTGGAGGCACCCCAGGAAGGAGAGACTTCGGTCAGCAACCTGACTGTGTACTGCCAAGCCTGCCCTGGAGGTTCAGGCAACCTGGAAGAAGGAGAAGAAGTTTCCAGTCCTAGAACTCAGTGTGAGAGGAAACCACCTGCCCCTCCCATTGGAAGTGGATACATTCTGTCCTCAGATAGTGACAGGGACTCTATGAGATTTTCTGGGTCTTAATGATGTGAGGAGTGGGAGTATAAAAATCTGACCCTCTCTCCTCCCTTTCCCAAATTTCTCAACCCATCCAAAAAACATAAAAGCTGGAAGGGGCCGGGGGAAAAGGGATTCCAGTCCATTATTACTTTGACATCTGTGACGGGGAAGGGCCTTGGGAGAAGGGTAGCCCTCACAAAGGGGGAAAACCAAAAATCTCCACTTTCTTCAAAACTGCTGATCTGCCTCTGAGGCTGAGAGAGAGCCCAGGAGAGCTCTGCCTCGCTTCAAGGGGGTGCACCCTGTCTTCCCTGCAGCCTTTTACACAAAGAAGAGCACCATGAAATTTATTTGAAGGCAGGAAGCCCAGCCAAACGAGTTGCTTTGGGCCCCCAGGCTGGAAATCCCGGGGCTGTGGAGCAAGGCCGGTCCGCCTGCCCCCAGTGGGGGCATGAGCCCCATCTCCACGTCTGTGGTCAGAGCCACCGGTTATGATGCCACATTAGCATAGAAGATCAAAAGTTGGGGGGTGACCTCGTGACCACGGCCTCCTCCAGGCCCTGGGGACTGAGATAGCTGTTTCCAGAGTTTGACCAAGGGCTGAGACCCAGCGTCGCCTTCTGGCCCTGGAGGGTCCCTCACCCTCACGTGGCTTCGCAGAACCTAACACCACGCAGCTGCGAGGAAGCTCTGTTTGGCCCCAGAGAAGCTCCGGGTGCAGGAAACGCGAGAAGCCCCTGCCGGGGGCTTCCCGGGTCCTGCGGAGCAGGGAAAGGGTTTCAAGAAAGATACAAAATAACTCCTCTCTATTCCACCAGTTACCTTGCAAGCTATCTTCCAGGCGTGCCTTTCTCTTCGGTGGTTTGATGGAGACATTGTTTCCCGTTACTGAAGATCAGAAATAGTCAACACCCACCCAGCAGGGCGAGATGCTCCTCAGAGTGTCTCTAGGCTGAGGAAATTGTCCACAGAAGCGTCCTCCCGAGGGAAACCTTACAAAACTCAGCACTGTGGCCCGTGCCCTGCTTGGGCCTAAACGCCCCCGAAGGGAAAGGTGGTGGGAGATGAGGAAGCCTCTGTCCACGTGGTTAGCTCCCGAGGCTGACCTGAGACCCCAGGCCGGCGGAGTCTGCCGCTGCGTGGAGCGCTCCCGTGATGTTTATTTTCAAATCAGCGAGGCAACAGCACCGTGAGCTAAAAAGAGGCTCAGTGGAGACGGGCAGAGAGGGCAAGACCTGGCCTAGGATATTCACCGCAGGGCATTCGAGGGAGTCTGCCGGGGCAAGCTGCTCACAGCATCGCTAAGTACAGATATTTTGGGAAAACCAAGAATGGAAGGGGAGGGGGCACAGTACCTGTGGAATGGGGGCCTCTCACCCCCACGCTCCTTTCCCCTCTGAGGCTCAGCCGCTCCCTGACCGGCCAGCAGGTCCGGTCCTGGGCTTCTTCGGTTCAGGTGCTCAGCCCCGGGAGCTCTGCTGGGTTCCAGCCACCAGATGCCCCCCGGGACCTGGCAGGGTCACCCGGGGGCAGGGCGAAGGTTCACACCCCCGCACCCAGCATCCACACTTCAGCTGCTCTTTCTCTTCGAAAACAGAAAAAGGGAGGACAACTGAGATGCCCCTCCCAGCCTGTACTTTTAGTGGGGGGCTGCGGTTATACTTATAACCTCTCCAAGTAGGGCGTCCGTTTGGGAAGAAATTAACTTGTAGGAACTCACATGCAAAGGCGATTTGGGAACGCCTGGCAGACAGGTCTGGTGGCTGGGATGGGAAATGCACCTACTGGGGGCAAGGGGTCCAAGGGTCACATTTACTGAGACCTTTACTGCGCGCCTACAAAGCAGCCTGGTTCTTTCCTTTTCCCTTCTGCTGCTGCTGCTGTCCAGAGAGGAACGCCTGTCCTAAGACTGGGGCTTACCTGCCCTTCCCATCTAAAGGAAATTCGAGTCTGAGTGAAAAAGCACAGCGAAAAGTACTGAGGAGCGGTTGGGAGCCCAGGGTGGCGCGGGGCCTGAGCGTCCCACCAGGGCCTGAGGCCCTGCAGGATTCGCTCAAGTGGACCAGGCCTGGGCACTGGAGGACAGAAGGGGCATCCCCGCGGGTGAGCGCTTCTGTAGGCAGCACTGCCCGGGGCAGGATCGCTGGGGTTCAGCACATCTTCCCAGGAAAACGGATTTAGACCTTATCCCCACTTTCGCTAAGGAATTTTAGGTAGGGACGCTGTGGTCCTTAATTCCCCAGGTGACAGAACGCATCTGCCCTCATCCCTCCCCTCCATTCGGAGCCCGAAGCCCCTCCAGCTGAGCGTTTGCGCAGCGCCGCGGAGCGGGAAAGACGCCCCGCGCCAACTGCGCTCCGGGCTCCCCTCGCTCGTGCGTGTTCGAGGAGGAGAAGTTGGAGGCCCCCGCGGGGGAAATTGAGCCCGGCGCCGGCCCGGGATGCTACAAGAGGGAGGCTGGGGATGGGGGGAGGGCTCCTAGACCTCGGTTTCCCAAGGATCCCCCTTGAGATCACTCGCACCTCGGCGACTCCGCCCCTGGCGGCAGACCTCGTGCCGCTGGCTTCAGAGCAGGTACAAAGCCTGTCGCCACCGTGAAATGCCTTCAGTCGCCTGCCGTGTGTCTTGGACCTTCGTCCTTTCCGGCCCTCGCCCCCGTCCGGTTGAGGACCCTGGGGCGTTTAGCTCCTAGCAGAACGCTCTGCCCCAAACTAGGCCAACAGCCTCAGTTTCCCCGATCTGTACCCTGAACATCGGAGCGAGTTCTTCCGCCCTAAGCTCTGGCTGAGGTCCTCGGCTGCGGGCTGCGAGCGTCTTCTCTCGTCAGGAAGGAGCCGTCAGGGCGACCAGGGAAAATGAAGTCGAAGGAACCCAAGCTTCTGGATTGGGAAAGGGAAAAAAAGTTGGGCACCAGAGGCCCCTAAGGAAATGCAGAAGCAGCCATTCTGTAACTGAAGGTGCCCACGAGCCACGCTCGGCCTGACCTCGGCACGCCAGGCGACTCTTGGCACCTGGGGAGGAGGGGCCGGCTCAGGGTCTCCGTCTCCAGCCCTGCCGGCGGAGAACTGTCAGGCACCTCCAGGGCTCCTTTCTGCCTGGTTCCCCGTAGGCGGACACTTCCCGAGTTCCCCTAACGATGCTCCCGGGGCTGGACCTGGACAGGAGGGAATATCTTATAGGAATTCCTCCAGAGATAAATCTCGGCCCCAAAGCCGCCCAGACTGAAGGGAACACACCAGGACTCTCCCGCCCCGCCACCACCATCAAAGTTTTCCCGCAGTTTCTCTGAGTTAGAGACCGTTTCTGGGCTTTTGGCGCCTCCTCTGGACACAGCTGAAAATTACAGTCCAGTTTGAAGACTAATTTTCAAAAAAAAAAAAAAAAAAATGTTTGCATCAAAAAACCAGAAAATGTATATAGCACCAGAGATTGTTATTTAAGCTGATGCTATACGTTACCTTCCTTGTTACATTTTTGGGTTACAGATATATCTATGCATACACTTACATATCGACGAATATTTAGTGAATTATTCCAAAATATCTTAGTCACAGTTGTCCTCACTGCCTTTGTGCCACTAAATATGATAATGACAATTTAAAAATTAAATCGTGGAGAGTTAGTTAAAACATCTGACCAGTTGTCTCCGGATTCTCCTCCTGATCAGGTAGGTGTCGGAGAATCACACAAACATACACACAAATGTACCCTTTCCAGGTCTCAATGTGTGTGCATACTACGCGGGACTATTTATTCTTCCCAAGAACGGATCATGCTGTTCTTAAATATTTTGAGAGTAGCCACAGAGCCAAGAATACAAGACTGTTGTTTGCCGGTCTGGTAAACTCGCAAACAAGCTATAAGGTGGTAGAGACACCCGAGGCCGGAGAGTTGCATTCGTTTAGAAAGAAAATCCTGTTGACCAGGAGTGTGACTTACTACTTATCAACAGTTCCTTTTCCTATCGGAAACGTCGACTTCGGAAGAAAGCAAGAGAAGAGAGTTTTTAAAAAAAACACTTCAAATAAAACTTTCGTTTAAACCTCATCAGAATGATCACACTTGGCAAATTAGGGGAAGAAAACCTGTCTTTGATATGACGTGGGCCGATTCACAACCTCTGTAATTTAACTCAAGGCGAACTTTTGCAAGAGGCAGGCGGCTGGGAAGGGGAGAGTTGAAATTAACAGTTTTCCTCCCTTGTGCGTTTGTTTGTGATTCTCAAGTCTTGTAACCGGTGGGCAACTGGGATTGTTCTGCTCCAGAATAGCCCCGCACGTACCCAGCCCGGCTCTAAGAGTTCCCGGAAAGTACAAAGGTTGTGCTCAAATCACACTTGGAATACATCAGAGACTCCTCGGCGGCCTCCCTCAGAACTCCACCTGCGCGGCTCGGAAAGGACCGGCTCAGGGCTGAGCGACTGGCGCTATCCCGCTCCGGGGGCTCCGGGAAGGAGGGCGAGAGCGGGCACCGCACGGCTCTGCCAAAGCGGGCCATTCTGTCTTCAAGGGTGCCCATGTGGGGGCAGCTTTACAACCCAAGTGACCGCCTTCGGCCTCTCGGCCCGGGGCGGCCACATTCGCAAAGTTCCCTCTCCGAGCTAGAGCAGTTTGCAAGCTCTTCCCGGGGCAACTCTGCTGACATTTCTGGCCTTAGCCAGAAGGCGAAGAGCAGACCGTCACGGCAGCAACCCTGTCACTGAGAAGCGACGGCGGGCGGCGGCTTGGGGCCCGGAGAAGGGCTCGTCAGAGTTCAGGGTCGGGGTGGCGCGCGGGCCCCAAACCAACGCCCCAGCCTCCGCCAGCGAGGACCTCGCTTTGGTTTTCATTGATTCCCTTCGCGAGAGCGCAGCAGAAACCTGACCGGCCGCGCCAGCCCCGGCGAACCAGAGCATGTTAATCTATTTATATGGATTATTACGGAGGAACAGCGGGCGTTGAGTCACCAAAACATTTGCTTCCAAAGACCATTTCTAAGCACTTTCCGAAGCGAGCAGGCTCCGGGCGCAGAAACGGGGCTACGCGTTTAGGGGCGGCTGCTTTTCCAATATCGAAAACTCCGGCGAAGTCCCCGGTGCGCCAAGAGACCAGTGAAAAGAAGTGTCGAGATGGGGTAGATCCTAGTCTAGACACGCAAGCGCGCGCACACACACACACACACACGCACATGCACATGCACGCACACACGCGCGTGCGCGCGCAAAGATTCACGCGGACACTGCACCAAAATTCTGACATTCCGAGAGTGCGGCAACTTACACACTCGGACGTCCCGGGTCCCCCGCCTTCCCCGCAGCGCTCCCCCCCCCATTGCTATCCCCTCCCCTCTCCTCCCCTCCAGTCTCGTCACCCGGCCCATTGCCACAACCCTCCTCCCCCCTCCAAAATCGAGTCCAATGAGCTGCTTGCCAGCCAGGGCTGCCCGGCTGTGATTGGCTGGACGTCTCTAAGGTGACAAGGAGTATTTATTAAGGAGACCCTGGGCTGGGAGTCCGCGAGCCGAGAGCGGAGCTCGGAACTGACTGGGAACTTCTGCGGCGCTGCGACTTGCCAGTATCAGCCCGGGAACTTTTTGCAAGAGGAGTAGAGAAGGGTGCAAGTGCCCCACTTTTGTTCTTTCTCCCCTTCCTCCTCCTCCTCTCCAAGTCGCCTTTCCCATTTGGAGCAGGCAGCTGCGGACCAGCCACCCCAGCGCCAGCCTCCTCGGGAGCCGCTCGTTCCGCGTCCGCGTCCTCGACCGGGCAGCAGAGGGGAGAGGAGCCGCGCCTTGAGTCCCCGAGCCGCAGCGGCTTCTCGCCTTTCCCAGCCACCCGCCCCCTGCCCCGGGCCCGCGTATGAATCTCCTGGACCCCTTCATGAAGATGACCGACGAGCAGGAGAAGGGCCTGTCCGGCGCCCCCAGCCCCACCATGTCCGAGGACTCGGCCGGCTCGCCCTGCCCATCGGGCTCCGGCTCGGACACGGAGAACACGCGGCCGCAGGAGAACACGTTCCCTAAGGGCGAGCCGGACCTGAAGAAGGAGAGCGAAGAGGACAAGTTCCCCGTGTGCATCCGCGAGGCGGTCAGCCAGGTGCTCAAGGGCTACGACTGGACCCTGGTGCCCATGCCCGTGCGCGTCAACGGCTCCAGCAAGAACAAGCCGCACGTCAAGCGGCCCATGAACGCCTTCATGGTGTGGGCGCAGGCGGCGCGCAGGAAGCTGGCGGACCAGTACCCGCACCTGCACAATGCCGAGCTCAGCAAGACGCTGGGCAAGCTCTGGAGGTAGGGCCCGGAGGGGCGCCGCGCTGGGTGGGCTGGGGGCGCCCGGGTCTCTGGCCCAGACGGACGGCCCCGCCCCGCCTCCCCTCCCGAGGCCCGGAGGAGCGGTTGCGGGAGCCGGAGGAGAGGGTGCGGGGGCGAGGTGTAAGTTTGGCTCTGAGTTTGACACTGTTCGTGGGAGCGGGCGCCCGAGTTCGAGAAGGCTTGTAGGAGACGGGAGGGGACGGACTGGCAGCCTGGTAGCCTTGAAGTTTAGGGGGGTCCCGCTCCATCCTCTCTCGTACTGTGTTCTCCGGCGGTTCTATGGGGGGGGGGGGTGCTGGAGGAGACCCCGGGCAGGAAAAGAGGGAGGCGCCGAGCACAGGCGGGGGGGCAGGAGGAGTTTCTTGCAGCTTAAGGGGTTTTTCGGGAAGATTTTAAAGGTATGGCGGGGGGCGGGGGGGGGGCTTGCTCCAGTAGCAAAGACGTTTAGAGCAGCAGCAGCGGGGAGCTATTTTCATTTCCAAGGTGTCCAAAATAGAAGGGGAGGGACTGGGCGGGGAGCGGCCGCTCAGGTCCGAATTCCCGAACTGAGAGTTTTCTTTCTTTCATTTTTTTTTTTTTTTAGAAAAGTTCGGAGCCGCCGCCGAGGCTGGAGAGCAGAGCGGGAGCAGGGAGGAGGGCGGGTGGAGGCTGTGTGTGGAGGAGCGGGGTGATGGGAGCCTGACAGCTCGGCCGTTTCGCTGACCCCTCCCTCGTTTCCTCTGCGCCCCCTTCCCCACCCGCAGACTTCTCAACGAGAGCGAGAAGCGGCCCTTCGTGGAGGAAGCCGAGCGGCTGCGCGTGCAGCACAAGAAGGACCACCCGGATTACAAGTACCAGCCCCGGCGGAGGAAGTCGGTAAAGAACGGCCAGGCGGAGGCGGAGGAGGCCTCGGAGCAGACGCACATCTCCCCGAACGCCATCTTCAAGGCGCTGCAGGCCGACTCTCCGCACTCCTCGTCCGGCATGAGCGAGGTGCACTCGCCCGGCGAGCACTCGGGTGAGTGAGCCCCCCCAGGGTCCCCAGGCCAGGCCGTCCCCGGACCCCCGCCCCAGCCTAGGCTGGGACTTCGCGCTCCCTGGGGAGGACAATCCACCTTGGGCGCCTAATTCTGCTCCGCTCCCAGCCCAGGGCCCCAGTGGACACACACACACACACACACACACACACACCACGCGCGAGCGCTCAACCCCAGAACCCTGAGAGAGATTTTTTTTTTATTGCCAGGTAAAATGCCTTCCCAGTTTTTACGCAACTTACTCCCTTGTCTCTAAGCTCTCCCACCCCAAAAGCACACAGGGCGCTCTTCTACAGGTAGTAATTTGGTCTTCCGGACCCTGGGGCCTTCGGACCCTCCCCTGATAGAAGGGGACTGCCCAGTGTGTGCCGGCGAGTTAATCATTGCGGGACTCACCTCCGGTGCAGCGCGCCTCCTGAGAGGTGCGGGTCCTTATTACACCTGAGCAACAAGGGAGGGTCCCAGGCGGTTCCCGGGGCTAAGACCTCAGTTGATTTTTCCCGTGCTTCTTTTTTATTACCTGCAGGGCAATCCCAGGGCCCACCGACCCCACCCACTACTCCCAAAACCGACGTGCAGCCTGGCAAAGCTGACCTGAAGCGAGAGGGGCGCCCCCTGCCCGAGGGGGGCAGACAGCCCCCCATCGACTTCCGCGATGTGGACATCGGCGAGCTGAGCAGCGACGTCATCTCCAACATCGAGACCTTCGACGTGAACGAATTTGACCAGTACCTGCCCCCCAACGGTCACCCGGGGGTGCCGGCCACGCACGGCCAGGTCACCTACACGGGCAGCTACGGCATCAGCAGCACCGCAGCCACCCCGGCGGGCGCGGGCCACGTGTGGATGTCCAAGCAGCAGGCGCCGCCGCCCCCGCAGCAGCCCCCGCAGGCCCCGCCGGCCCCGCAGGCCCCCTCGCAGCAGCAGCAGGCACCCCCACAACAGCAGGCCGCGCCCCCGCAGCCCCAGCAGGCGCACACCCTGACCACGCTGAGCAGCGAGCCCGGGCAGTCGCAGCGAACGCACATCAAGACGGAGCAGCTGAGCCCCAGCCACTACAGCGAGCAGCAGCACTCGCCTCAGCAGATCGCCTACAGCCCCTTCAACCTGCCGCACTACAGCCCCTCCTACCCGCCCATCACCCGCTCGCAGTACGACTACACCGACCACCAGGGCTCTGGCTCCTTCTACAGCCACGCCGCCGGCCAGGGCTCTGGTCTCTACTCTACCTTCACCTACATGAACCCCGCCCAGCGCCCCATGTACACCCCCATCGCCGACACCTCCGGGGTCCCTTCCATCCCGCAGACCCACAGCCCACAGCAGTGGGACCAGCCCGTCTACACACAGCTCACCAGGCCTTGAGGAGACCTGGAACAAAGGGCAGCGAAGGGGCTGAGATGCTCATAAAAATAACCGAAGAAAGAAAGAACCAGAATTTCCTTTGGACATTTTTGTTTTGTTTTGTTTTCTCCTGTTTCTTAAAGACATGAGAGCTAAAGGCGACTCGTACAGAGATTCCAAGACAGAAACATTATGTATCCAAACGCATGACCAACTTGTTGCCTGTGAATCGGTGGCCAGGCCAGCAGCACTGGAGACAAACTGGACTTAGACTTTTTCGTCAGAGCAAGTGTGGAGGATGATGGAGAATCGTGCGACTAATGTGCTCAATCTCCCTGCCTGTCTGGACTTTGTAATTATTTTTTAGCAGTAATTAAAGAAAAAAAGTCCTCTGTGAGGAATATTCTCTATTTTAAATATTTTTAGTATGTACTGTGTATGATTCATTACCATTTGAGGGGATTTATACATATTTTTAGATAAACTAAATGCTCTTATTTTTCCAACAGCTGAACTACTCGTAGTTGAACAGTGTGCCCTAGCTTTTCTTGCAACCAGAGTATTTTTGTACAGATTTGCTTTCTCCTACAAAAAAGAAAAAAAAAAAAAGCAAAGTATGTCATTATATTAACATAAAAAAGACAGAAATGTGTTCTGTGATTAGTTTGGGGGGTGAGCTTTGCTTAATTCCTCAGGCTTTCAGAGATTCAAGGAGGAGCTGCCTTAATACAGAAAAAAAAAACAACTAAAGCCTTATTTTGCAAATATGGAAGTCAACAAATAGTCTAGAGACACATTTGGTAAGCTTTATCATATATGTATAGATATATATTTTAAACAAGAGGAAAACACCTTGAGCCTTAAAACCATGCTGCTGGAAAAATACTTGTGCTCTTTTTAGTGGGAGTCCTCCTGCCTTTGCTTGTTCGCTGCAGTCTTAAGAAAGAAGCAAAAGGCCAGCAAAGGAGACGGAATCTGTGTAGGTGCCGCATCAGCAGCCAGCAAGTGTCCCAGAGCTCTGCCCCTGGTTGCCTGCTCGGGCCCCATGTGGACCCCAGATGCTGAAGTCTACCTACTCACATTGTCACCTGTGCCTGTCTGAACACCAGCAGTTAACCTTCAAGACATTCCACGTGCTAAAAAAATTATTTATTTTGTAAGGAGAGGTTTTAATGGAAAAAAAAATCTTCCTCCTTTTTTTTTTTTTTTTTTAATTTGCCTTCTTTAAAATAGGTTGTTGGAGCCTTCCTCAAAGGGTATGGTCATCTGATGTTAAATTATGTCCTTAACTGTAACCAGTTTTTTTATTTATCTCTTTAATCTTTTTTTATTATTAAAAGCAAGTTTCTTTGGATTCTTCGTCCTAGATTTGTACAAATTCCTTTTTGTCCGTCTTTTTTTTTTTTCTTTGTTGTTTTTGTTGAAAACAAACTGGAAACTTGTTTCTCTCTCTCTTTTTTGTATAAATGAGAGATTTGCAAATGTAGTATATCACTGAGTCATCTACAGTGTTTTCTGCCACAGACTTATGGGCTGCCTAAATTGTTTGCGTGTGTTGTGACACAAGATAATGCAAGTATGTGTCGAAGATATTCCTCTGTAAGTTCTCAGAGGGTGAAGACACACCTCACGGAGAAGGGGCCCACTGACAGACCTTCTTCCTTAATCACTGCTGTGGTTGGAGAGTTCGAGGATTGCTTTTTAAAAAAGACAGCAGACTTTTTTTTTTTATTTAAAAAAAGATATATTAACAGTTTTAGAAGTTGGTAGAATAAAATCTTAAAGCACTCTTATAATATGGCATCTTTCAATTTCTGTATAAAAGCAGATCTTTTAAAAAATACTTCTGTAACTTAAGAAACCTGGCATTTAAATCATATTTTCTTTTTAGGTAAGGTTTGGTTTGTGTTTGTGTTTTGTTTGTTTCGCTTGTTTCCCCTCCAAACCTTTGTTCTCTCTGTGAACTTACCTTTCATTTCTTTCTTTCTTTTTTTTTGTATATTATTGTTTACAATAAATATACATTGCATTAAAAAAGAAAATGGCCCTATGATTTATTTACCCAGTTCTCCTTTGCAAAAAGATGATTTGGGGAATAGGGGCACAAAGGAGGTGGCTCAGTGCTGATTACTATGATGTTTTCATTTGTATGTGATCCTTTGGCAGTCTTGAAACAGACCTTAGAGAAAAGAATCTGAATCCCCAAAACTAAACACAAACATCTTGCAAAGTGCTACCCCTATAGATCACATAGAGAATGACATGTCCATAGTTGCCCGCACTGGCAAAATGCTCCTGGCTTTAACAGCCTCTTGCTTTGGGGCAAAGCTGTTCCTTATAGAGGTCAGGGGGAATAGGGATATTGGGCCTGACATAATCAGCTTGTGAGGAGACAGAATGCCAGAGGGGGTGACTTCCTTGTCTCAATGCCATATGGCAAATTTTGTGTTATTATGAACACATCCCAAAGAAATGGGGTGCCCACTCTCAAAGAAAGGGATCCAGAGTAAAAGAGGCTCTACGGGGGACCAGAGGGAAGCCAGAGATATTAACCCAGGAAATGAGTCAGGTTTGACTTCTCCACAGAGACAGTGGAAGAAGATTCCCTTATTTTTCTATTGCTTCCAGTTTAACTCATTCTGAGCAAATGCAAAACCATCGGAGAAGAAATGGGACCTAATCCTGTTTTCCTTGGCCCCAGTTAGATGGGGAGTTTCCAGGTTCAGAGAAATCAGGTTCAGGTCATTTTTTGTGAAACAGATGAAATCACTCCTTCCCGCCCACCCCACCTCATGTACCCTCAGCCCAGGCCAGATGGGGAAGTCTCCCTGAGAAGGTAAGTCACCTCTGCCACCTCGGGCGGCTTGTCTGCCAGGACTGTGGCCCTGACAGTCCTCCTGCCATTACCTCACATTGTCTGCTTCTGCTTATTGGATTCCTGGCATGCATCCCACATGGGGATCCTGGCAACCAGGAAAATGGTAGTTACCAAATCGAGGCCACATTAGTAATCGGCCTCCTTTGCAAATTCCTGCAACAAACGTTGATTGAGGGCCTGTGATCTGCAGGGGCCTGTGCAAATCCCTACCCCTGCAGACATCAGATTCTGCTCCTTGTTTACGCCACAGCCTCCCAATCACTGAGGCCCACGGTTTATCCGCCATTCTTACAAAATCTCCCTCTCTTTCTCTCTCTCCCCCTCTTGTCAACATTCACAAAGTCCTTTTGAAAAATTTTTGTGGTATTCACTAATTCTTGCCCACCTTATTCCTCCTAATCTCTTTGATAAAATTAATACTCACTGTCCCAACTGTGAACACGCCCTTCCAGATCAAAACTGTCCTGTTTGCTAGACTTTTCTCTCTTTTCCTAAGCAGGAGACCCTGGCCAGGCCTTCTTAGAGCCAGAATGTTCAATTTGGACATCAGCTTGTTAGGTGGCCTAAGGCAGGTTGCTTCTCCCTGTGACTCAGTTTCCCTCTGCTGTGGGAATGCTTCTCTTTCCTCCTACTTGTAACACAGTGGTTAAGAGAGCAGTTTTTCAACCAGAAAGAGTCAAAGAGTTAACTGCACCCGCCTCTTTTGGTCTGTGCAGCAGTCCTCTTGCATTAGAATTTTGCAGAGTGACTCCCAGGACAAAGGTTCTCTGCAAAGTCCCAGAGAGGCTGATACAGGAGACCCTGGAGTCCAGAGAAAGAATTCCTCAGAATCTCGCTCACCCTCTTCTACCAGAACTAGTCAAAGCCCCACATCACCAGATTAAAAAATAGTTTAGAGGAATTTTTATTCTAAATCCAGAAACATAGAGCTTATCACCCTGGCAACGAGAACACATTGATTGGAAACCTAGCAAAGAGTCCTCCAGAACAGAAAAACCTTGTACTTAGACCCAAGGTTATTTGTTTATTTGTACTCAAGACTTTTCTTTTTTAACTATTTTGACAAAGGAGAAGTTTTGCTTTCTTTTTTTTAAAACAAGAAGGAATAAAAACAAACTCATTGGACATCAGTCTTTCGGTCTATTGTGAAAATAGAACCATATGAGCTAGTGTGAGCTGTGTGCTTAATATTGTCACTTTAAATCTATCCCATCCTTTCTTATCCCCTGATTTCCAAAAGGAATACTTCGGAGGCACCACAGTAGCATTTTTTTATATGGAATTCATGGATGAACCATCACCATAGCCAGAAATGGATTTACTAAGAAGCAAATAGAGGCTGATCTTCAACACTCCTTAAGCACAAGCTTAGGGGTCTACATTTAATCTCACTGTTTCAAAATTTATGTTCTTTTTCTTAAAGAGCTCCCTCAAAATAAGTTTTTTTAAAAAGTAGTAGAAGCGCCAGCCTGCACAAAAGCTGGGTCTGCCCATGACCACAGCCGTTGGGCAGCAAAACCATGGCACGGAAGCCTGCAAACAAGATACATATCAATCTGTTCTCAACAGTGGCTGGCACAGAGTAGGTGCTTAATTAATACCCACCTTGTATCATATCCACATCCGGATGGCATTGCCAGAGATCCGTTATTGGGACTTTCTACAGTAACATTCTACCACGTAACCTTACACAAGTTTCTTATCATTCTGGGACTCAAATGATTTTCATTCCCCTGGTGATGTCATCTTGTGGGCATAATTAGAGTTAGATTAGGTAAGGCAAGCAAAATAGTGATATGATCCCTCCACCCAACTACTTATTTACTTCACCTTTCTTATTCATTTCTTCTTATCCTTTCTTCCACCACTTCTCTTGTACATTTTCATTGAGTAGCCCATGGACTCTTGCAGCCAGAGCATTTGCTGGGCCCATTACCTAGCCCTAAAGGCTAATTCCTTTTCCTTCCCTCACAGATTAGAATTAGTTTGCTCGAGATTTCTGGAGGATAATCCTCTTCAGACAAAATCCAACATAGTCAGACAATCTCAAATTTGCATTCATTTGAAACCACAAGACTAAATTTGAGGTGGTGTGTTTATTATTGGGACACTACTTTTAGACACATTTCTTAAATTTTCAGGATTTTATATTGAACTTAATACAATTCCCATTATTCTATGCTTCCATATTCCGCTTTAAGAGTACTTCTGCTCTCATTCTTTCTACTTCCTCATTCTTTCCATAAACATTTGTTGGCCTGCTTCAGGATAAAACAACAAGAAAGAAAGACTTCCCTGGTGGAGCTTACATTTCCTCATTTGCATTTTCTTATCTCATCCCATTTAAACATGCAAATGATGGGACCATCTAGGAGGCCACACAGGAATAGGGGAGTTGGTGACCAGTTTGAGAATGGTTTGGTGAGAAATTTCTGACCTCCTTTCTTCCTCTTATGATCTTTGTCTACTTTCCAGTGACATGAAATTGACTGTGATCCAATTTGCATTTACCTCACTACTCTCTCCTGCCCTTGACCACAACCCTATATGGGTCCACATATCTGGCCTTCCTCATTTTACCGGAGACTCCAGAAGAAGGGTTCCATACCTGGTACCCCCAAAGGTCTCTTGGATCTCCAGAGAATTGTTTAATGCGGGCTGCATATTTATGGAACCAGAGATTAGGGAGGTGCAATGAGAAGTCCTTCAGTTCGCACATGTTGTCATTGCAGAAATGCTTTGGAGAAGCTCTCGGTTGTTGAATACGTCACCATCTCTTCTGAAATGCTTGCATTGACGGGGAGGTCGCTTCCACTGTCATGGAGTTTTTAATTGTGGGAAAATCTTATCTCTGCATTTTCCACCCAAATGTCCAAAAGCGCCCACGTCTATACCAGTATGGTGTGAATATCTTTCTATCCAAATGAAAGATAGCCCTTCAATTATTCGTACTATTTTCAAGTTTTTTAGTCTTTTCCCGCAAGCTAAACATTTCCAATACATTTTACATATGTTTCCCAACTCCCTTCATATCTTGTTATTCTTCTTTCAATATACTTTACGTACTACTATTCTCAAACTAGCACGCCCAGAATTATTCCTGGGACTCTGAATATGATTTGAATAACATGGAATACAAATATATTTACCATTATTATAATCAGAAATTGTGCTTCTATTTATATAAGTTAAAGTTGCACTAGCCCTTGTAGCAGGCCAAATCACCTAGTTAGGTTGAACAATTTCTCAGAGTCTGTAATTGAGAGATGGATTTTTTGAACCTGATTATGAAGTTTCACATTTACCCCTGTTTTAACTGCAGTATGACAAATATAGGCTCAATGGAAAGAAAAAAAAAAGGAAAGCAATTTACATCATTGGGCCCTTACTCTGCCAAGTAGTATGACAGATGTTTTATATACATGATCTCATTTAATCCATTTAGTAACTCTTAAAGAAAGGTGTTATTGCAGTTTTATGAAGACAAACTGAGGTTCAGAGATATAAAACAATTTCCCTAAGGTTACATAACTAGTAAACAGCATAAGCAACTAACGAAGACTTACCCTCCAGTTTTCAAGAGATACTTTGAAATAGAGTTCATAATGGGGAAAGGAGAATAAGTGGAGAAATAAAATGTTTATGTTGTGAAGTATGGTACAAGAAATCTTATTTGACCAAAATGTGACCATATGATGCTGCCTATTCAAAACCTTCCAACCTTTCACTTAGAATAAAATCCAGAATTCTTTACTATATAATTCAACTGCCCTACACCAAGACTTAGCAAACCATAGCCCATAGAATAAATCTGGCCCCCTAGTGTCATTACAAATAAAGTTTTATTGGCGCAATGTTGCAGCCATATTGTCTCTGCACACTCCTGCTATGATGCCAGAGTTGACTATATGGAATACACATAGCAGCCTCCAAAGCCTAAAATGTTTTCTAGCTGGCTGTCTACAAAAATAGTTTTCTGACTCCTAGCCCTATACAATCTGGCCTTTGCCTATTTCTATAACCTCAACTTCTCTCCTTAATTCATGCCTCCACCCTGTACCTTTATCCTCATTCTCAAATCTCAAGATCTTTGCTAATTCTGGGCCTTTGCACGTACTACTTTCTTGACCTAGATGTTTTTTATTTCTTCATCAGAATCTTCCCTGTCACTTCCTCTCCATATTTCAGATCTCATCTCAAATGTCACTTGTTCCAAGGGACCTTACCTGAGCATGGAAGATGGAGTGGTCCACACTGCCATCACCCTGGTCACTGTCTGTTGTAATAAGGGTTTGCAAGGGAATAGATTTAATACAGGACACACAATTTATAGGATTATTTTATAATAGTCACCCAGAAAGTCAAATGCAGAGGAGTGCAAAAGATCTATCTAGGCTCTAGAGACCTAAAGAATCCAGCTAAGGGCCTGGATCCCACAGCAATGTCCGCACAAGTCCAGCCAGAGACCTACAGCAATGTCTCACGCAAGTCTGTATTGAGGATGAGCAAAGGCCAGCAGTGGAAGCTAGAAAGTCTACACTTGCGGGGTGAAGGGTCTGTGCCACCAGGCTGAGGAATCTGCACTGGAGCCAGGAAGCGATGCTCAAGCTGAGGACCAGAGCTCCCCTGAAGAAAACAGCAGTCATTCCCAGCAACATCAAGGACCTGAGCTCCTCCAACAATGAGTCGAGTGAGTTTGTATCAGGAAGGCCACAAGCTTTTCCAAGAAAATCAACAGCACAGGATCTTTCCCCTCCAGTTCTCCTTTTGTGCCATTGGCAACAATCCTCAGGTGAGTCTTCCACTCCCAAATCCACCTCTGATTCGGTTCAGCTGAGCAAGCATTCCAAGTTGACCATTAGTTAATGCATTTGGGACACCATCACTTCCTGATAGGATCTTTGATGTGTGCTTTTCTCTTTCAACTAAGGCTTTGGACATTTTCACCTCCTTGAAGACACTTCCAGTACAGAGAGACAATGGAGATGTGAAACAGGATCATGCTTGGAGGCAATGTGTCTAGAATAGGAGATGGGTAAGTAAAGAGCAGAGAACTAACTGAGAGACAAAGCAAAGGAAGAATCAAAATGAACTTTAGAAGCATTTTCACCACATTATGGCAGGACCAGTTGTGTATTATTAAAAAGAGGTCATTGTTCCCCCTGAACTAATTCAGACTCTTGAATTTGCTATCAAATCTTGGCACAAGGAGACCACTTAAAAAAAAAAAATCTTTAGTCCATTGCAAAAGAGATAAAAGCCCGAAGCAAGACCAAAGTAGTAGAATAAAAACTGAGAGAAAAGGACAACTTTGAGAGGAGTAAGAGTTTGGAAGTGGCAGGAGTCGAGCAATGGCAGGATGAAGATGGAGAAGGTGGCACGAAGGACAAGTCTGTGCTCTGTCCTTGACGACAAGGTGAGAAGTGGGGCCTTTAACAAGTTATGGAACCCAGGAAGTTAGTGGGAGATGCTTAGAAGGCAGTGTACATATAACCTATATGGGTTGTTAACTTTTTTCCCTTCATCATTTCTTTAGAACCCACTCTGGAGCTGGAATCTTCCCTTGGCCCTGAATGTTCCCTGGAATAGTAACTCTGGGCTAGGGACACAGGGAACCTGTCTCTTCCCATCATTCTCAGAAAATAAAATGTCTTTTGCTTCTGTAGTTATTTCAGTAATGGAAACATCCCTCACAAATGTCTAAACAGGCTTCATATTGACTTTTCCCTCCTTTTCAACTCATGTTTGCTTCGGGATGAAAACATACCATGCAGAAGGATGGTGACCCAGCCTTTCTCAGCTCATCCTATTTGTCTCCTCCCCCGACAGCTAGCTGCTGTTTCCTATCTGCCCAGCAGAGTCAAGGGCAATGGGCCAAGCAAGGGAGGAGAAGGGCAGGGACATGTGTCTGGATGAAGTGAACTTTTGGGTCCAAGTAGATAGTCAAAGCTGGTATTCTTGGTGTGCAAGACCTCTGATCAGACATGATTCTGTTTCCTCTGGGTACACACCTGCACTCTTCATTTGTGCAGCTGTCTTGACTCGGGCAGACACATCACTGTTCAGACAGGTGGTTTCCAGCTTCATCTTCATTGTGGAGCAGGCTCCGAACACCTCCAGCCTCTTCCTGCTGAGGTCCCCTTGTCCCTGCAGCCCATTCTGCTAAATAGGACTCAAAGCAATGCCATGCTTGCTGTCTGTCCCAGGGGACCCAGGTTTGGTCAATAGAAACACAACCTTTCCCACGAGAAAGTGCCACCTCTCATATCATCCTGGGTACTTGGACTCCAATCAGGCACCAGCTCTCTGTGCATCCCCATTGGAAGAGCTCATTTCCAAGCTTTGCAAACCACCACTCTTAAAGCCTCATTTGCTCCCTTCAGAGTTAGCAGGTAACACGTCCTTGCCCTCATAGTGAAGAGGAATACCCATTGCATGAGCACAACTCTCCAAAGAGCATCCTGTATGAATTTCTTTTCCCCTCGTAGATACCCTCCTCCCTTATTTTATTGGGGAGGGGGAAAAAAAACAACAACAACAAAAACAAAAGGCAAACCTGACATCCAGTGAAATGCATCAATCTTAAGTGTAAAACTTCATGATTTTAGACGCATACATACATTTGAGCAGCCACATCCCCAAGCAGATTAGAAAGCATACTCATCACCTCAGAAAGTCTGCTCATGCCCTCTTTCAATCCCCATCTCCCATAGACAGTCTGTGGTCTGAAGCCTTTTACCACAGATTTGAGCCCATTCTTGAACTTCATATTACTTGACTTGTACAATAGGTGCCCATTTATATCTGCATACTTTCACTCAATATATTTTTTTAAATTCATTTATGCCATTGATGTATCGTTAGCTCATTGCTTTCCTGAGTAGTATTCTGTTGAATGACCAGGTAAGAATGTGCATATCTATTTTCCTACAGTTAGACATTTGCATTGCTTCCAGTTTGGGACTATTGTGAATAAAACCAGTATAAAAACCTCTCTTGAATAAATATATTGCTGAGTCACAGGACAGATCAATGGCCAACCTTACAAGAAACTGCCGAACTATTTTCCAAAGCATCTAAGTCATTTTACATACATTCCCACAAGCAATAAAGGAGAGTTCCAGTTTTTCTGGACCAATACTAACATTTGTTGTCAGATTTTTAAATTTTTGATCTCTGGTTCTGTGGATATGAAATAGTATCTCCTGCTTTATCTTTGCATTTACAACACCTCCTCTCCCCGGTACTCTAGGTAGTTCCCTTGCACATTGTTTTGCACTGCAGAATTCAGGGGACATCAGATCTGATGACTTCCCTACACTCTTATGGAACCCAGATGTTTATTTCCTTTCTTTGGAGAGAAAGAGTTCAGATATTCATTTTTCTTATGACTTTTCGTTTTTGCAGCTGCCTCGGCACTGTATGAATCTAGCTAGACCGGTGTAGGGACGTGCCAAGCTCTGTGAGGGAGCAGATTGTGCTGGCCCTCTGGGTCCAGCTGGAGACAAATTGAGCTGGGAATACAGGAGTGTCTAATGTGTCTCTCAGGCCCAATTGCAGGCAGCTTGGGAGGTGGAGGAAGTCAAGGGATAAGGAAGGGAAATTTTAAACTCAAGTAAACATCTGAGCTTCTCAGTGATGCTTGTATAAATTGATCTAAGTCCCCAGACCTATGGGAAGCTGACTCACAGCTATGCAGATAAAGGATCTGGTAGAAAGAAGACATTCGTGTGACTTCTGCATTTTAAAATTTAAAGGTCCTAGAAATCTAAGTAAAAATTGCTCTTATCCTGAGTATCCTTCGTCTCTGTAAGTTTAGACAAGAAGAAACATCTTCTCTTGTAAGGTTCCCCAGAGCAGAGAGAGGAAGGTGCCTGGCATCCATCTCCTCTCATTCTCGGGCTCCTGGATTTCAGAATGATCACACATGACTCCTCCCCTCCCCACAGGACAGCCCCCCACCCCAGCCAATTTTGAAAGTCCCTGAAATTTCTGAAACCTTCACTGAACATGAGCACACATCTGACCTCTGAGTGGATTTCATCACCCAACTGGCCCCTGTCTGAACCATTGCCTCCATGGAGAATTCCTGAAATCCATTCTATTTTCCACCTGCAGCTGTTTTCTGGGATTCAAAAAACCGATATGGCCTTTCTAAGTCTCCCATTGCCCCTGCCCCTGATCCTCTATTCCCACCAACACTCTTTTGCCTTCAGCTTTTGTGTTATCTGATCATTTCAATCCAACGACAGCTGGAGTGGTTGACTCTCAGAATCAAGCCTGAACCTCATGCTGGACTGCAAAACTAAGATGGCAGGAAATCAACTTGAACAACAGGATATCAGAAATCAGCCAAGAGCAGTAACCAATCAATGGATATGGAGCCAAATGAAACTCAGCTGTCCAGCAGAGGCCAGACCCCATATCTCTCCATCAAAATGGTCCTCACTGCCAACTAGTGCCCAAAGAGCTGTGTGGGTCAGGTTCATTTGGCCACATCTCTCAAGAATTCACAATCACCATGACAGTAAATGTTTCTTATTCATTTACCACCTGACCAGCTCAATGCTAGAAGCTCATGGTAGAAAGGTAAACAAGACAGAGAGACTCTGTGCCTCGTAGGAAGAACCTATCATCAAACAAGTAATGCTAATAAACTATGGAGGTTTGTATGTCTGGATTAAATATAGTCAAGAGAGTAAATCAAAGAAAGAGCTTACAATCAGGAAGCCCCCTGGAATTCATTATCTAAACATGTATTGCTTTTAAATACCAAACAAAAAATAAAGGTTTGTTTAATGAACAAATAGATGGCCTAAAAAAATCAACATCTTAATTTATAGATCTATCTGCCATTTGATTAGCATTTGGATTACTCCACATAATTAGGATACATTTTATCACCGTCTTATTGATTTAATTGATGAGAATTATCATTCATTACTGATGGTGGGAAGTAGGTAAGGAATAGCCAACTCCTCACTTCCCCGAAACTGTCTATGCCTCTAGGATACACTCTTGCGACAAGTTGCTGTGCTTTCCCCACTGGTTTCTCAGGGTCATCCAGCCCAAAAGTCCCTCTGGAGAAAGACCAATTGCTCTTGAATGGGAGCCAGTGATTATGACTAAATATCTTTTCTGCTTGTTCAGTGTGTCATACCTGTCAGTTGTCAACAAACGGTGCATGAACCTGCTGTTGGCTCTATGCGCCAAGAGCTCAACAACAACAACAACAACAACAAAAGTTTAAACAGAGTTGGGGGGATTTACGTGAGGCAGAAGAAAGAACAGCCCCCACTGCACAGGCAACACCAGCAGCATTTTGGGGTCCATCTGTCAACCTTCTTCTCTGGTATATTAAAAGATCACTTAGCTCCATGTGGAGGCGGATGTGCAGAGGGAGGAGACAAGGAAGGAGACACACGATGTGCTGAGTGGGTAGCGTTTGCACACAGGATGCTGCTTTTGGTGAAACCTACCCAGCCCAGGAGCAGAATCTTGACAGCCTGCAACCCCCTCAGGCTCAGGCCCACCCCGCAAGCTGCTGTGGCCCTGACACAGCTGTTTCCGCTTTTTATTACAATTTTCTCCGCCTTTCATTCTCTTGGCCAAGGAGAAGCTCAGGGGGCCCATCTGTTCTTCCCTTGCCCTTTTCCCTGTTCCCAGAAGCAAAGCACACACATGTGCACATGCGCGCACACACACACACCACACCACACCAGACCACCACTAACTGCTGTGGGGACAATGAAGAAGAGCAACTAGAAGCGAGCATCACCTCACTCCCCAGTCAGCACCTCAGGGAGCAGACAGGAGAAACGGCCTTGTGGGAGGGGGTGGTGTCCTTAGATAGCCTCAAAGGGAGAGCGTGGGGTACAGGAGCAAACTTTTACATTTTGTTCTCCTTTTTGCTTAAACTTTCCCTTACTTACAAACAAACAAAAAACAGAACTCATATCTTAAGCCCACAGTGTAAGTTATTTCAAACCCCCAAGAAATTCTAAAAAGAGAAATTGATTGAAAGAGCAAATTTCTCCTCAAAATCAAGCAAAATAGTGTTGTTCCGATAAAGAAAAATACTACCAAAACCAGTCTAGTTCCTAAAGCCCCAAGGACATATGTAGGTCTTTGAGGACATTGTCATGTGAAGCTACCCAAACCGGACTTCTTGCTGTCTTTCCTTCCTTGGGTGGCAGGAGTCAGTCCTCTTGTCCTGCCCATTGTTTCTTTGCAGTTCATCTCTTCAGAGCCACCCACCTAGGAAGGGCTGGAACAGCCCATGCCAAATTAGTGCCATGGCCTCCTTGCTTCTGCTGGCATCAAAATTTTCCAGAGCACTAATTCTCCTCTGCTTCTGGATCGTTCAAGAACCTTTAGCATTACACTGGATGACCACTCTGACGTGATCAAAGCTTTAGGTTCTTTTTTAACCACCCCTCTCTTCAATGGATCCATCTCCAATTATCTGGATAATTGTCCCACATCCCTGTCACGTTGCTGGATTACGCACCTTGAAAAGCAGGGTTTCTCAGCCTCCGCAGAGGGCATTTATTTTCAGGGTCCTGTCCTGTGTATTATAGGGTGTTCAGCAATATCCTGGGCTTGCAACAACCCTCTGCAATTGTACAAACTCATATCCTCTCTAGGTACTACCAGACATCCCTGGGAGTGGAGGTAGAAAGTTGAGAATTATTGCTATGGGTCTCTGTTCATACGATTCTTGGTCTGGGAAATATTTTCACTACCTCTTCTTATTTAGGATGTTGAAGATTTGAGCCAACTCCCCCAAAGAACGCAAGTGAGTCACTCTTGAGCTAGGTTTTTTCTTCTGCTACTTAGATAACTAATGCCCACATGTTTACTTGCATTTTACTTTGTCATTACTTTCCAATTATTTTATATGGGCTTAGCTCCTTTATAATAACAGCTCTTAATTTTCTAGATCTAGACCATTGGAGTTGTGTTTTCCTCCCTTTGTTTTTAAGCCACCTCCAGATGGGTGGAGGACTCGGAGCAGTGCTGGAAGGGGAGGGCATGCATACAAAGCACTGAAATGGCACCACTCACCCCACACCTCATAGTCCTGGGCATTAGGATGCCATCAAGGTTTATCCAAGATTGAAGTGGGACTGAGGGAGTAATTGAAGGCGGGGAAGAAAGATAGAGGCCATTCCTCGAACTTTCCCAGTGACGTCAAAGGTCATTTAGAAGGCACATGAGGTAATGCCTGGTGCCTTGTACAGGGCCAAGATATGGGCTCCCCTTTCCATGCATTCTTCCCCACCATGGTGTCATCACGGTTAGCCAGGTCACCTCATGCTCTCCCTCGAAATCACCTCATGTGCTGCTAGCAAATCAAATCCCCAAGAGCAGCCCTAATTGTTCACTGCTCTTTCTCCACCCTCTCAGCCCAATACTGTCATTAGCCATAGCTTATTTACATAAAAAAATCCAGAAATTCCTGTACTTTCCCTTCCTCCCATCTCATCTTTCACTGCCCAAGGTGCCTGTAAACTTCGAGATCTGGCCCCCTTTCTTACTTATCTCTAGATGTTCTTATGCTATGTTCTCCCTTAAGATGCTCCATCCCCTCTGCCTTCTGTACAATTCTGCCCATGCCAGGGTGTAAGCCTTCCCTGAGCCTTGGTCCCTTTCATGCTGTCATGTCAAGAACAAAAGAATCTCTCCTCCCCAACTGCCAAAGCCTGTTGAATCGAGCACATCTACAACACTGTGGACTAAAAGACAAAATGCGCATCTTAGAATCAGTGAAATCATGTATTCACCCCATACTATAGCCCCTGTGTGTGCATTGTTCTGCTTTTCTGAATTGCAATCTTCTTAAAGGCATGATCTAAATGGTGCATATTGCTAGGAGTGTATTTATAAGCACACATACAAGTAGATATTCATTCATTTATGAAAAATGACAGTAAGAGTAAATAAGCCTTCCTGCCCTTAAGGCTCCTTGTACTGCACTCTGGGTGCCCAAGTCAAGGTGATGCAAGTTCAAGCCCAACCTAGACAGCTTGGCAACTTATCAAGAGCCCTGTCACAGAAAGTGTTGGGGATGTAGCTCAGTGCGAAGGTCCTGGATTCAGAGAGAGAGAGAGAGAGAGAGAGAAGGAGAGAGATAGGGCGCTTGTACACATATCTAGTTCAATAGGTTTTGTAGTTTAAAATGTGAACTTATGTATTTTTAAAAGCTTAACCTGTATATTTCAAAATTCTGACTTATATTGAAAAAAATACAGTGCCTATGCAAATCAGTGAGAAAGAACATTAAAAATGACAGTGTCAAGACTTACTACACGTGAGTACCGGCTGAGTGCAGGCTACAAACGACCTGACAGACACATTTTATTTTCATCTGCACAGCAGTCCTAGGAGATGGGTGTGGTGATCTCCGTGGTGCAACCTGAAGCCCATCCAGCTGCCTTAGGCCTGAACTTGGAAGTGGCCAAGGCAGAATTGAAGTAGCTCACTTTGTCTTGGTGCCAAAGTCTGAGGTCAAGAATTTCTAAACAATGTCTTATCTGGTTCTCTCATCAAAGAGGTAAAAGGTATTCATTCCCCTAGAAGTTTCCAAATCTCACTGCCTCGCCTGTAGCTGTCCTGCTGACACTCGCTTGCTCGCTCGCAGGAGGTAGAGTATCTTTCAGCTCCCACGGGGCCATGCACAGAATCATGGTATTTTCTTCTTTCCTTAGAGGGAGAAACCAGCAAGGACCTTCCCAAGGACCTTCGCACCCTGGAGGTTGTAGATAGAAAATAAGAAATCAAACAAGCAAATAAAAAAGAAATGAAACCAAAACTCAACATGGCTTAGTCTGGATCTTCTAAGAAGCAAATGCTGAGATGGGATTAAATGAACAAGGATTTTATATAGGAATATCTGTGTGAGGGAAAATAGGGAGGGAACTAGAAAAGCCGGTGAAGCCATCAAACCGTAATGCAGGCCTGACCATGAGTGAGAGAAGGTAAAAACCCCCAAGACCACTGGTGAGGGTGAGCCAAAACTGGGCTCCCAAGAGTAAGCTCCTTACCACGGCATTCTTGCTGCTTTGAGCCACTGGACAGGGACAGCCTGAGGGAGGCAAGACTTAGGTGCAAACTTGGTGGTGAGTCTCACAGAGCAGGGGCTGAGTCCTTCAGTCAAGGGTGCTCCTTGTGTTTGGAGGTACATTCAGGTGGAGGGGGAAAAGGGAAGAACACTCAACTGGATTGAAGTAGCTTGTGTCTGTGTGTGCTGAGGAGGCTGCATTAACTACTGCACGCGTCCCCTGTGGATGAAAAACAGAGGTAAAGCCAGAGGCCACATCATTTATTGAACTTTTTCTATCTGTTTAGCATTGTGACTCATTCGATCTTCATGGTGACCCCATGCATCAATCCTTCTTTCTGGGAGTACAGTGAGGAAGGAACAATCAGAGGACATGATGAGACACTGAGTGTCAGGACAGACCTGAGAGTTAAACTAGAGCCAGAGAGCAAGGAACCAGTAGTGCACCAGTGACCACAACCTCCCCTGTGACTGGAGGGTTGGGGCAGAGGGCTGCAGATGACACTATGGCTGATACATTCTAGAAGATGTCCTTCAAGAGAACAACTCTAGAGAAGCTCCGTGCATTCTCCCTGGGAGACGAAATGGGTCTGTACCCTTCAAGAGTGTCAATACTGTATTTGGATGCAGGATTCAGCAAGAAAACAACAGCAAAATCTGCCCATTTATCCACTTGCCATGAACTGCTACTTGTACAATTCAGTTGTTAGAATTTTAAAAAACCAGGCAAAAGGTGATTCCTGAAAAAAATGCAGAGCTCCCATCCCTATAGCTTACAAGTAGACCATCCCATAACCCTCATCTCTTGGTCCTACTCTGAGCCAGCTGTGAATACTTCCAAAGAGACAGAAGATATCCCAGAAGGAAAGGACAAAACACCATCAGAGATGCCGGACTTGTCCCATGTTTACTTTTGATCATTTCTCTTTATAGGTTTCTGAGATCTTCCCACTGGGCTTTATTTTCCACCTAAGGGATTATTACCCTGAGTTGCCAGAGCCCTGAGTTCCTTATCACACACAATGGTCTCAACTCATAAATTTCAAGCCACTATTAACTTGGCCCGACAGATTTTTAAGACTCTTACAGACAGCATGCAATTAACCACCTCCTGTCGGCTGGAAAATCAGCTCAATGGCCATTCAAGTTCATGTCCAAACTCTTTTACATTAATGAAAGCATTAGACTCTCTCAGAAGCTGTAGAGACAGGAGGATGTCCACAAGGGAAGACAGAGTCAGCCAGGAGAAGGGAAAGCTAGCCCCACATCACATGCACACACAAATGACAAATCACAGTAGCCTCCAGTTTTCTTTACCCAAATTGCTTCATTGGATTTGGTGTACAAGTAAGTCCTATGTGATACTAACCTATGCAGTTTTACTGATCAGCTCTGCCTCTGGAAATCTATGTATGTAAGTGTGTCCTTACTGGGAGAAATAGTGACATAGCTTGTCAGTGGCCAAGGACCCCAGCTTCTACTCTTCCATACCATAAACTTCTTTCACATGCAAAGCCTGATTCTTTCTTTTGCTCTTCTACCCACATTTGTCCTCCCTCTCCCTCTCTTTTCCCTTCCCTTCCCCTCTTCTTCATCCCCAAATCTCTCAGGTCTCTTCTTGCTTATATCCATCCCTCTATCTGGCATGCCTTTCCCTGATGTCCACATACTGAAATTCCACCTGCATTTCAACTGTTACCACCTTCATGAAGCCTTCTGTTATTCTCTCTCACTCTCATTTTATGCCCATAAGAACTTTCCCTTGGAGTGGAAATCTTGATACCTACAGCTTGTCCTCCAGGATTAGCCAGTATATTCATTAAAGGCAAGTTGCTTTCATTTATTTCATCTTGATAGATTTAGAATGAATGGAACAATGTCTTAAACATAGTATATAACAGGCACCTTATGAATGTTAACACACATGTTAATAAGTACAGGGAGATAGATACATTGAAGCAAGTAGATCACACTGGCTACATAGCTTCATCTGCCCATAGTTTTGCACCTTGTCCAAGACAAAAGTCGTCTTATGCCCCAAATCTTTGTTTCCTGCTAGAGTGGAAAGCCCCACATCTATCTAGTTAAAAGCCCATGTGGCATCCTCAACTCTTTCCTACTCTTTTACCTTCACATTCAATCAGTTCCTAGACTTCCTGATTTTTCTAGGCATTTGGTTACTCCATACTTTCCTCTCTACTATAGCTTCTGTAGGTCAGAAATTCTCCCTTCTGTGTTAAAACATCAGCATCCTTACAGGTTTCACCAACTCCAAGTTTACCCTCTTTCTATCCATGCTCCCTAAGGAATGATCATTCTAAAACAATTCTGAGTATACAGTGGTACCTCAGTTCACGAATGCATTTGTTTGTGAACGATTTGGTTTGCAAACAGAAGTGTTTGGCAAAATTTGGTTTCTGTTTGCAAACTCTCCATCGGGTAATGAACACGAATGTGGGCATCTTTTCTGCACAAACACAAACATGTCCTTCTTTTCCAGAACTGGGGAACAAATTAAATTCGTGAACTGACGTACCACTGTACAAATCTCCTACACTACAGTATCGTGATGAAGTCCAGTCTCTGCATTCCAGCCTGAGAGCTCTCTGTGACCTGGCCTCTCTATACACTGACAGCTTTAGCCCATACCTCTCCTGGCTTTGCTGTGTACAGTGAAAGCAATGGCATATCATGCTGCTTGTGGCTCCTTCTAATTTCTTCTAGCTGGGGCTGCATCCTCTCTCTGCCAATCCTGACCTCTTCTTCACTCCACCTCCAAGCCTCCAAGCCTTCTGGAAGCCTCCCCACTCCTAAACTTGCTCATTGTCCCACAGCACTCTATTGTCCCCCCCATCCTACCATTGACTCATTGTATCACAATATTCTGTTTTCACACCTGTCTCTCCCATGAGATAAAGCCCTCAGAGCCTCCTATGAAGATGATATCAGTACAGGATGTGACCGAAAAGTCCACTGAATATTTGAAGTAAAAAAAAGTTATCACAGTAAAAGACACATTGCCATTAATTGCCCTCAAAGTACTGCCCCTTGCTTTGAACACACTTATCCATTATTCTTGCCACTTTCTGAAGCAGATCTGCAAGTACTCTTTCCTGTCTTTAGTTGCAGTCATGGCTGTATCAATTTCCTAAAACAATTCCAAACCTTTACCTGTTGTGGTTATTTTGACTTTGGGGAAGAACTGGACGTCACATACACCAGATCAGGTGAATAAGGTGGATGAGGACACATTGTAATGTTTTTATGAGCTTTCCCATTGGGTGGCACTGGGCAACAGCATTCACTGTATTTTTTATCACACCTTGTAAAGACACTCACAAAAGAGGACTTCCAGAACTGCAACAGAAAGTGGCAAGAACAATGGAATAAGTGCATTCTCGGTGAGGGGGAATATTTTGAGGGTGATTAATGACAATATGTCTTTTACTGTAATAAAAAGCTCTGCTTAAATATATATCATATTTTTGATTGGCCCTTGTATTTTATTAACATTTGCCACAAGAGCAAAGAGTAACTCCCATCCTTTTTGAACATTTCTATAAATGTAATTGGGGCAATATGAAACTTTGGTGGAATGGTCCTCATCACTAAAACTCCTGTTCCTTCAAAAGATTCGGAAGGGCAACATCATGCTCCAAGAGGGGCCAGGACCCTTGTCCAGGCTATACATTGTGTCGAGATCATCCCAGCATGAATGGGAGATTCTATGGAAACACATCAACCTCTCTGTACCACAACCAGGGGCTCTTATTATGAAGAGACTATATTAGTCATGTGTCATCATTCTAACTGCATTCGAAACATACGTGTGTTGAGAACTGCAAAGCAAAAATAATAAATAAATAAATAAGCAAGCCACGCTGTGATTTCCTCTGATCAAGAAGGAACTTTCAGTCCTCCAAACACTAGCAACCTCTGTGAGATTGCAGTGCTGTCTCTCCCTTTGCCTGGAAATGCCAGTATTAGCCGTGAAATCAAACAGTTCAGAGATCTCCGGAAAATACAGGGAAAAATTACCAAATATCAAAATGTAGCAGAGTGTAGCCTGGGCTTTGAACTTTTTTTTTAAAAGGGAAATCTATTTAAATGTAGATTATAACCTTCTCTCTGGGATTATTTTTCTGTTTTGTGAGCAAATCAAATAAGAATGTCTTTTCCCAAAGTGGGTCCTGGGCTGTGTTTGAATTTTGCCACCCCTGTGTTGCCGTACTCCGTGGATCTTTCTTCACGATGGTTGCTTCCAGTTGTCACCTCCCCTCGCACCCACAGCGCAGCTGTCCAGGAAGAAATGGGACATAGTGCAGGAAAAAGAGTTTGAGGCGGGGCAGGGTCCGCAGAGACTAAGAGCAAACAGCTGTACAGTCTGGAGGCAATTAGGCTTGGGTTGTCCTTCTGTCTACAAATCGAATCAAAGTTATTATTTATACTTTTCTTCAGATAGATTATGAGTGAAGCTATATCAAAGTCTGGCTAATTTATAGCAGTGTTTCTGGAGGGAAAAAAATGCATCCTGAGTTCCAAACAACAAGTTTGTGATCTGGAAAACAGTCTGGTTAAGGTCGAGTTTACAATTACTAATTACTAATAAGCTATAAAACTGAAGTCAACATTTTTCTGCTTCCTTACCACTTTTAGTTCTTACTGAGCTTATCGCTAACCCAAACATTTTATTTTATTTCCATAAAACCTGTTACTAAGTATAAGGATCACACTTGTGAAAGTGATTTCTGAAATTACTAGGACTGTACTTTTGACGTCCTTGAAATTTATTTGGCTTCTTTTGATCTGTGACTACCAGCTTCTTGGATTATTCTGAATTTTAATGATTGCAGTTATCAGTTTTAGTGATCCCTTCCAGTTATTGATCATAAACACATCGCACAAGCATTTCTTTTATGACTTCCTCTCATTTCCAATGGTTGAAACACTGAATGGCAAACTAGAACCCAGATGATCCACCCGTGGAGATTTTCCCTCATATTAACACTGATCTGGCTCTGAACTGCTTTCTACGAGATATGGTCATTTAAGCACAAGCGGAAGTGGCCCTCACATCTGCCTCATGTTCTTCCATCTTGTTCCGGGTACCACCAGGCATCACGGCCCTTCATGAGATGACAGCAGACAGTGAATTGGTCCTCCCTGTGCCTTCTGATCCAGGCCTCAGAAAAAGTATATTTAAAACTACCACCTGTTGGAATTACACTTAGCAGAAATATATATTTTGACACATTAAGCAACAGTATAGGAAATCAAATATTTCTATTTCTCAAAATTCAGCAAGAAGTTCTTTTAAAAATGCGTGGGAAATGCTCCCAAAGTGTCCCCGTTTTATTGGCCCAACCCCAAGGGTGATCAGGAGCACTCTTAACAAAATGTCCTCATTTCTCCTCCTTGGGGAGCCAAAGCCAGGCACTCAAAAGTACCTCTGATGATGGGGTCATTTCAACCCTGGCAATCCCGTTCTGTTCCAGAGAAGACGAACACTCTACACCGTGAGAGGCATTCCAGAGACGCCACAGTAGAAGGCAGATCCTCAGCTGACCTCAGGACAAAGCAGGGACAGTCTCTTCACAAGGGCACAATTTGATGCTGAGCTCTCCAGTCCCACAGAGCCAAGTTCTTGTTTCTTCTGCCATCGGCACGATGGAGGTGGGAAGGCGTGAGGTGGAAGGTGGAGGAGACTCTCTTCTTTGGTTCTGGTATAAAGGAGCTGGAGTGGAAGGGGAACGAGCTGGAGAAGAAGAGGAGAGAGTGCTGTGGAACACTCACTGGATGCTTCAAATGTGCCAAGTGTATTCTGAGTATTTTGCACACATTCCCAGCCAAGCAACATCCTGACGGAGAAAGGGATCCACTTCACCTGTAAAGAAACTGGGGAGAGTTCAGCCACAGGTGGAAGTCAGGTGGCTGGTGAACAGCAGGGATGGGTTTGAACCCAAATCACCTGACTCTGATTTTACCCTTGAACCCTCCAGCCCACCCAAGTGCAGCTGAGAAACCCAGGGCAAGAAAAACCCATCCCGGCCAAGTATTAGACTTTCTCCAGGGAGGCCTCGTGGAAAAGCCACAGCTAACTTGCATCACACAAATAGCAGGGTCCTTGAAGAAAGTCCATGCCTTTTCCCCTGTACTCTGCTCCCACCCTAAACCTCGGATCCTCACCCGCCCCCCTCAATGGCTTCTCCCCCAACAGCATGAATTACAAGGAGGTTGACAGTATTAAGGATCCACTTGTTTTCAATTATACTACACACACTCACACCTCCTCCTTGCTCATTTTGTAAGAGGTAGGAGGAAGAATTGTGTCACTGGGGAGATTTGGAAAAGCATTCGTTCCCACCCTAGCACCCTTTCCTTCTAAGAGTGCAGCCCCCAGGGGACATCCCACCAGGTGAGGGACTGGGGCTTTCCACTGCATGATGGAGGTGGGGAGAATACAGAGGAGGAGAGAAGAGGAGAGAGGAGGAGAGGACTAGGATCAGGAGGAGGAAGGGGAAGGGGAGGAGGAAGAGGTTGCCCCCGCCGAGGAAGAACCTTTTCCCACGGAAATGCTTTGTAGCGGGTGTCCATTAGCATCCCTATGCATAATAAGAGCCCGGTCTATTGTCATGCAGATTAATTCAGACGACACACTCTCCTCCACCGCACTGCCCCAGCACCGGGAAGTTTCTCACACTGCCGCAGCCAATTCTAACTGGCCTCTGCGCCATCTTTCATTAATTATTTCTCTGCCCTTCGCTCCTCCTGCAAGATTTGTTCTCAGCAACATCCTCCCTTCACCTCCCAGCTGCTGCTGCCCCCTTCTCCTTCTGCAGCCACCGACCCAAAATAAGTTATCAAAAAAAATACATCAAAACTATAGAGACCTGTACATTTCCGATCAATAGTGACCAAGAAGAGTTCTACTAAAGAGAGAAAGGGGATGAGATCCAGCCTTTCTCAAGGGGTGGCTCCTCTTTCGCTGTTTCCGGTCACGGTCAGAGTTTCTCAGCAGTGTCCCTGTCCCCAGGGAGCCGCGTTCTCTCATCACAGGCCATTGGGCCATTCAGGGCCTGATAAGATGGATTCTCTTCCTTTAAGGACAGAGGGTGACTCATCCTTGCCATTGTTTGTTCTGTCAACCTTTTGGTCCCGGCCACTGACCAAGTTAATGCCACTTGTGCACATCAGCTGGCTTGAGCTCACCCAACAGGCCACTGTCACCAGCTGAGGCTAGTTTCTGCCCTGAAAGCAGTCCTCTGTCACCTACCTTTGATGCTGGGGCCACAGACTCTGCACCCTCTTTCCACTTTCTGACCCTTGGGTATCCTGATCGGTGTCCCCAACCTTCTGCCGGTCCTAGCATCTGATTCCTGCAGACCCTTCTTAACAGCTGGCCCTCTTCCTGCCAGAACTGTGCCTTCTTTGGTACACAGCACAGCAGACTGGTTCTCAGGTCTGAAAACCAAGTTCAAATCCCGCTGTCTGTTTTCTACCTTGGTGTGTCTCAGTGCACCCATCTATCAAATGGGAGTAACAGTTAGACTCTCCTGGTAGAGCGGTTTTGGTGCATGTAAAGCATGAAAACAATCCCTGGCACAGTTAGCATTTTAATACATGTTAGATAGTGTCATTCATTGATTTTCCCAGACTTCACCTTTACTTGGCTTATCTAGCTAACTCTTCCCGTTCTAATTCAGCAAATTTCCCTCTTCTATTTATTGCTTCTTTTGCTCTCCAAAATATTTTACAACAATGAAATGCACAATATCATGCAGCACTGCTAAGGCAGAAAGCATTGGATTGGGAGTCTGGTGCCATCCCAAACATTCGACCTGTTCCCGACCCTCATGGTCCTGGCATTTGCACCACAGATCTCAGTAGAAGGAGTGAGGAAAAACAGGGATGGAGAGGCACATACTAGAAATCAACTTTAGCTTACACATTATCTCAACAACAAACAGGCTTTGTAGAGAGACACAAATTATATGCAAATCCTATGCAAATCTGAATGTAAATACTTTGGGCCCAGGGAGAAAATTCTTGAGGCATTCCCATTCCCCTGCTTCCCCACTTCCCAAGCTGCAATTTGTTTTCTGATTGGTCCACTGGGAATTCATTATAAATATTCAAAGGTGTGGGTAATTCACAGAAGGCATTCATTTCACCTGCTTTTCAGAAATCAAAGGCTGTGAGGACCCCAGGAAGGGAAAGTCATTATGGGCAACCCTTGGATTGGAGGCAATGCTATGTCCACTCGGATCCCAACCCTAAGAGAATAAACACCCAGATACACTGTGGACGAAGCCCAAAGGCAGCAGCTACAAACCTCAGGGTCTTGGGCTGGGTTGGGCTGGGCTGGGCTTGCTCAGCGTAGCTTTGGTTTGTCTTCCTGGGCCCTGGGGAACACCACCACTTGCTTTATCCCTCCCGTCAGAGATTGCTCACACTGTCCTTTCTGTAACTAGATAAGGAAGTAACCATAGGCAGCGGCAGAAGTGGGAAAGAGAAAAGTGAGAACAGTAGTCATGCACTCACCCGATGAGATTTTAGAGGAGCTCTACTGGGTGTCAGACAGTTCCCAGCTATGGCATAGAAAATTTCATCCAAGCTTGTGGTCCACATTGAGAAAATTTTCTCCTGAGAGCATACCTCACTCAGAGTTCCCCTGCAATACAGTTGCTAAAAGAAAATCCTATAACTAGGTTGCTGATGTTATATATTCATCACACCCAGCCTCAACTGGATGCTCACAATGGCCTGAAATCATGTGTGTTTCTTAACTCAGCCCACTCCCCCATTCTAATGCACGGTGATGTCTTACCTTGGCTTTTCTCCAACCTGCCATTTTCCTCTGTTCCTCCAGTTCAACATTCTTGGCAGAGAAGATGGGAGCCATACCCACTAACTTTGGACTCACTCACAGGTTACCTATCCTCTCCTTCTCCTTCCCTGGTGCTCCAAGGAAAAGCAAGTTCCTTCTACCAAAGACCAACTGGTCAAGTTCCCTTTCACTTCTTGAGCCTGGTCACCAGAGTTCAAATAACAGGTCAACAAGCATGTTAAATAGATGACCTCCATTACACAGTTAGCATTGTGCCTGCTGCTATGAAAATCTGAACAACCTCACTAGTATCAAGGACAAGCATCCAACACCAATGAGGTCTCCTTTTCTGTCCAGGAGCAGCACTGTCTCATAGAATTTTCTGGGATGATGGAAATGCTCTGTCTCTGCCCTGTCCAATATGGTGGCCACCAGAGTCAAGTGTGGCTAAAGACACTGGAAACGCAGCTCATGTGACTTGGAGCTAAATTTTTTCATTTTACTTCATTCTAATGAACTTAGACAATCACACAGAGCTAATGGCTACTGTATTAGCACTAGTTTAATGCCTGACAAGTTTTAAGAGATTGGCATTATCCAGAGTGGTTGAGAGTATGGTGCCTGCATATACCACCATCAGGCATTTCAGTAGCTATGGCATTTTGGAGGACAGCATAGCAGTACCTGTCATGTTAAACATGCACTCTTCAAGTTCTCAGAATCTGACCTAAAATAAATTCTCATAAAGGCACAAAAAAATGAGAGTGAAGAATTTGCAATTTGCAAATGTATGTATTTATCTCCAATTTCTCCATATTGCAAATTTTGCTATAATATATGCCTTTGATCATCTGTATGCTGAAAATAATCAAGATAAATACTCAAGGCTATTGAGACAATGGAATTATTATTTTTATTTTTTATTTTTTGGTACGAGGATCAAGCTCAGGACCTTCCAGTTTTGAGCCAGGTGGCAGCACCACTGAGCTAAATCCCCAGCCTGGAATTGATTTATTTTTAGGAGCTAACAGGAGTTCTAGTACAAAGTGAATTGCTATATAAATGATAACTATTATTAATCAATTATAGTAGTAGTAGTAGTAGTAGTAGTAGTAGTAGAAGTAGGGTCAGGATTAAGATCAAAGCCTTGTAATCTCATTTTTAAATTAGCCTCTTCCCTAAGGAATGGCATCACTGTCTGTCATGACTCAGGAATGGAGACTCTTTTACAGACGTAATCTCAACTCTTCCCTCCCTCAACCTCACTGCCTCTCCTTCCTTACAAAGCCAACTGGCCCCTTCTCAATTTGGATTCCCACGCTCACACTCCCACACTGGGATGCAAACAGAGCAAATATCCATGCTGAAATTCTAGCTTTTCCCTGGACAAGCACTGTGTCCTCCTCTGAGTCTGAAATCTGCACTTGTGAGCCTTGTTCTCAGCCCACTGTCAGATCCGTGGTAACTGTGTATGGCTAATAAGGAATTAAGTTAGTTCTCCTCTGCTGTGGACTGAATTGTGCTCCCCCACCAAAGACTTCATATAGTGAGAAATCCTAATGCTGGTGCCTCAGGACGGGACTGTAATGCAGACAGGGGCTTTAAAGATGTAGGTAAGGTAAAACAAGGTCATTCAAGTAGGTTTTAATTCAACATGATCGGTTCACTGACAAGAAGATGAGATAGATTACCACACACATACACACATGCAGCAAAGGAGGACTATTCGAGGACACAGGGAGAAAGCAGCTAGCTGTCCACAGTCCACAGGGCTCAGAACTCTAGACGCCTTCATCTCAGCCTTCAGAACTGTGAGAAAATCAATTTCTGCTGTTTAAGCCACCTAACCTGTGATATTTTGTTATGGCAAACTAATACACCTCCCAGTGTTTTGTTAAGTTCTAAAGCAACTTCTAGAACACTTTTCAGATCTAATGGAAAACTCCTCTTCTGGGAGAATTCTGTTGGCAGTGATAGGCACTGGGAGGACTCCAGGCCTGTGCCTGTCATACACAAAGCTGCCTCCGTTTGGACACTATTCCTGAAACCTATTCTTTGGCAACTTGAAAGCATCCTACACAGGACACTGGGAGATATTCACACCGTAGTTAGTATACTCACATAATTGCTTCTGTCTGAGTCCAAACATGCTCCAGTGCCTAAAAAGCAATTCTATCAGTCTGCAGCAAGGAAGTAGTAAGTCCAGGAGCTGGCCATGCCAAGATAGACAGAGTCACCAATCCTACCATGGCCACGATCCTCCATGTTGAATGTGGTGTTCTTTCTCTTTCAGCCCTCCTCTTCCTTCTCATTTTTTCTCACTCACTCTTTCCCTCCTCCCTCCACATCTCCTGTTTCCTCTTCAGATGGTCCACTTCTTCACCCCTTTCCCTTCCTTTTTGCCCCTCCCTTTCTCTATCACTCCTAAAATCTCCAGTGGAAAGGAGCGGGAATTAAAGAAGGACACCAGGGTGTGGCAATGGAGAGGCTTACTTCATCTGGCGGGTAGGACACTTGACCTCTCTTTCCTGAGCTCGGAGTACGTCCACACCTTCACCGCATTCAGCAATGGACTTCAGTTGGGTTGCCCCCTCCCTCCCGCCACTATCATCCACCAGTATGAGAGCCAGGGAAAGGAATCTGGATCCCAGGATCCTTTCCAAAAGTTATTTCCTTCCAAAAGGCATTTCTCCCAAGGTCGGTCTTCTGTCGTCTCTCTCTTCTCCTCCTCCCTGCCCCCTGATCTCCAACACACCCTTCCTCAGACACAGGCTGTAGACCTTGCTGACATCCTCTGCTTTCTTCCAGCTCTACCCGGAGAATGCAGAGACCCCAGAAAACCCAAGACAAAGGGAAAGAAAAACCATGGAACTTAGCCCATTTCTTTCCCACTTGTTGCCTGGTTCTCATTTAGCCCCAGTTTAGATTTCCATGGTCCCACTGCTTGCTTGCTTTGAGGACCTGAGTCTGTTGTATAGTCTTCATTTTCCTGAAGGATCCCTTGTGCCATCAACAAAAACGGATGGTTGGACCCTCTGGCTGCCTTCCATATGACTTCATTTGCAAAGTCCAGGAAAGAGGGCAGAGCATCGCCTCCCAAGCCCTTATCCATGTGGGGCTGGGGCGGGGAAGGCTAACAGGGCAGAGCAAGGGAGGACAGTCCCGGAGCCAGCTCTTCTGTCACAGGAGGCCTGCTTTTGATTCTGCAGCACACACAATACATCTCACCACGCCTGCCAATCGGCCCAGCAGGGGAGTAGGGGGCTGGGGGTGGGGGAGAGAAAAGCAAAGGCATCATTCCGACTGCCTAACCTTAGCCTGCCATCCCCTGTCTGTGTGTAGACTGTGCTTCTCTGTCCTCGTAATTCATGTCCCTGAAGTGTCACGGTGTGAAGGGATGAGGCATGCTTCCTCACGGTCTCCCTAATCCTCCCGTGTCAAGTAACATATGCATCAGTCCCTCGCCCTCAACACAATTTTGGCAGGTCCTCCACCAACATCTGTTGCCCGCAGCCCGCCCCACGCGAGCTTCGCCTTCATCAGATGACGGGACCAGTAGGGAAGACTAGGCTCTTCCTCTCCCTTCTGCCAGCTCTCAGCGTGGGGTTCCCAGGTCCAGCACTTTAGCCTCCAAGAAGCACCAATCAGGCCAAGAGGTGGAGCGGCCCCAGGAGCGTGTCCAAGAGCCATCTCCTTCCCATCCCCCATCAGAATGGCGCCCTGGCGACCTCCTCGACAACATCAGTAATTTGTCTTGGAGAGCAGCCATACCTACAGCAAACACAGGAAGGTTCAGAACATAACATATGCGCAGAGCAACAGAAACACACTCAGGTCTTCCTTGGTCTGAAGGATTACCAAGGGGAGGAGAGCCAGAGCCCCAGAGCAAGATGAATGTTGAACCAGAGAAGCCCCGTTCATTCATCTAGTATTAGAAGGAAGTGGTGCCTCCGAACTGGGTGTGTTGAGGTCAAATCCGATATGGGCTTTGAGTCCCAGCCTCTTTAAAGCCCATTGGTGACAGATGTGGACTTTCGCCAAGTCAACCACAAAGTAGGATCAAAGGAAGTTGAAAAACAACAACAACTGGGGCTCCCTGGCTCGAGTTTTTTGCTGCCCTTGGAATGTTGGCCCAGTGATCGTGATCAGGAAGTAGAAGACAGGCTAAGAAGGGCTCTGCTAAAATGAGCTGGGGAAAATGTAAAGGTCCAGAAGACAGACAGATGCCTTTAGGACTTGGATATTCTTCATGGCAGTGGAGGAGCCAAGAATACTACCCAAAGTAGAGCAGCTTAGGGAAGACGTTTCTTCCCCTTAATTCAAGGAAAAGAAATGTAGAGCAGGAATCAGAGCACTAGCATTGAGGCCATATTAGTTGAGTTCAAATCCAAGTTCTGCCACCATCTATCTGGATGACCCTAGGAAAGTTACTTAGCTTCTTTGGGTTCCAGTTTCTCATCTATAAATAGGGCTAATAAGTGTACTTGTTTTAAAGGGCCATATGGATTAAATAGTCTCATATAGTGTGATTACAACCATGCCGGCAACAGTAAAAACTCAATAAATCTTCTCTACTATTTTGATATTAATTTCAGAAGATACACATCCTATAGAATGACTTCCTGAGGAAAGACAAGAATGTGTTCACATTCTGAATTCAAAATTCCTCTCAGCTGTCAGTCATTTGCAAATGAAAAATGTGTTATACAAACACATGCAAATTTCAAATTCTTCATTCTTCACACTCAAAGCCAGGCTCAACAACCCATCTGATGAAGAGTGAAAACTAAACTAACAGAAATAATTAGCTTGAGAAGAAAGATGTGTCTCAAACAAGGCTGACACATTTGCTAGGACTTAGTCTGATACATGGTTACAACACTGCTGTGTCTAGTCAATGGGGGCAGTGAGCAGCATCAGCCGCCATTTGAGTTTCTGTCTGCCCTAAACCATCAATGATATATCAGCTCTTTGGTCCCTCCTATTCCAAATCATTTCCTCACTAGTTTTATTTTATAATCCAAAATCCTGGGGCACTCAGGTCTTTCATCCCAGCCCCATTAGGATCAACTCCCCAGGCATCTGGGTATGGTTATCCTGGAGCCCTGTAGGAAAAGGCCCATGCCATCATCACCAATTTTGGGGTGAAGTATCTTTACAAAAGACACCTGGTCTACCCACAAGTATTCCCAGCATTTGGAAGGAGAGGGGGGTACCCTGAGGGAAAAGCCACATCCCATGTCATTCCTAGCTGTTTCTTTCCGAAGAGCTCTTGGGAAGAAACTGATACCTCTCCCCACAGGAACATCTTTAAGAACAGCTGTGTGCACCCCAAGATGACAATCACAGAATTGAGGACACACACCTTGCAGTTAGAACATGCTCCACAGTCTCCAATTCTGTGGCTTAGCAGAGATCTTCATGCCACACGTATAGGGGCAGAATATGTTTGAATAGAAATTTCTCATCTTAGGAAAAAATTAAGCAAAACACAATTGAATGAAGCAAATGGTATTTTGTTTTTGTTTTTTGTTTTTTGTACAGGGGATCGAACTCAGGACCTTGCACTTTTGAGGCAGGCGCCAGAACCACTGAGCTAAATTCCCAGCCCATATTTTGGTTTTTAGATCTATTCAAATAAAGCAGCAGAAGATATCTGTGACAAGTAAAACAAATAAGCTTTAATTGTGTCCCAGCCATCAATCCTGATAGGCTGATGGTAGATTCCTAAAGGAGTTTACTAAAATGAATGCTGAAGTCATAAACCAGCATGAAATCAGCTGTGATTGATTAGCAATGTCTGCCCTATGTGTGGGAAGAATTTGACTGCATTTAGCAATGTCTTCCATAAGTCTTGACCTTGGATATTACAAAATGAAATATCTAGTTTTTAAATATGATCATTTCAAGGAGTCTGTGAACAGTTTCTTTAAATTCATGGGCCTTCTCTTCTACTTTTATAGGATATAGAAGGGAGAGGAAAAGGAATAATTAATGTTGTCATTTCTGTTAATGTTTGAGTGACTGTTATCTAAAGTCACGTTTTATTTATACATCTCCAAGCATTGGATCTAGTCCTACACAGGTAAGTAAAAGTTGATATCTATACCTACAGCAGATTTCATGTTTTGCTTCATGAAAATAATACATCAATAAGATTGACCTTCCCCAGTCCCTACCTGCCTGTGGCATTCCTAAGTCAGCACTTGATTCTGATATCTTACTGTTAAAGGCTGAGCTGAAAGAACTCACCTGGACAGTGGGTGAACTCAAAGTACATGATCTAAAAGGTGGAGTGAGAGACAGGAGTGTAACAGGGTAGCATTATTTTACACTGACTGAAATAGATCAAAACACCTCCCTGGTAGATATTACTGTGCCTTTCTCTTACCCTTGCAGGTCTCCTTCTCCATGTTACAGAGACATACCAAAGGAGAAGAGCAGAACATAATCTTATACTATGGACTGGGGTGCCACTCTACTGACAAAGTAAGGGAAAGAGAAAGATCCCAGAAATGTGAAGGAACCCAAAATTTGGGAGCAAAGTTAAGTCATATTGGCTTTACTTGAAAATGATTGTTTATATTTTTGATCTACATTTTAAGATTGACCTTTGCTGACCTGATAAAAAGGACCAGTAACACACATGACAGTCATATCTTCCTCCTTCTTGCCTTGAAAAATACACACACACACACACACACACACACACACACACATATATATGATATCTGGAGCAGCAGAAGCAGTTTTATGACTACGAGGCTATATCCATGAGGCGGAAAAGCCACATTGTTAAGCTAAGAAATGTAGAAAAACAGAGGAAACATGATTTGAGGGATTGTCACTGAGTGCTGGACCAGCCCTGCAGTACCAATCCTTACCTCCTTGTGAAAAAACTGACTTTTTAAATCACTTTAATTTTTAAACAAGTGTTATGCAAGTTTTATTATTTGCAGCTCAAGATATGCCCTAATAAAACTCTTTACTACCATAATCTGCTTTCTTTTAGGCTTTGGGCTGATACTGACTTCCATAATTGACTTAAATTAGGCCCCAGAACATTTGAAAAAAAGCAATAAAGTAAACCTAAATTGTCAAGGGGTCACAGAGAGAACGTGTATCGAGCTAGCTAAAATCAATGGAAACATGGGCACAAGGAGATGAAGGAGAAAGAGGCCAGAATTTCAACCCAATCACCTTTTCTACCACATTCGAGATGACAAGAACACAGCTTAGGACTCAGCCTGGCCTTCCTAAGCAGAGCATTTCCAAAAGCAGTGTCCTGGGTGTGGGCCGTGGAGACTTGAGTCAGAGAGAGCCCATCTGTGCGCATAACCTCCGCCCACCTCCAGTTCCCTATAAACAACACAGAGCTGAGTCAGCTCCTGGCACCTGTGCTCATCATTTGGAGGACGTGCATCCTGCGTTTCTCTGTATGCAACTCACAAAAGTGACCAGCACACTGCTAGAGCTTGGGATGTCAGCCCCCGGTACTCGTGGGTAGTACCTCTTGTCCCTTCCCACAGATCCCAGAGACACAAGCAGGAAGGACTCCACACAGGCTAGGAAGACCTCCTCTTTTCAAAGAGTTTCACACGCTCTTGAGTTGGGAAGACCAGCAAGGAATGCAAAGGGAATCTCTGTGCATACTGATGTACCCAGTGAGAACCAGATGTAGACCATGCTGCCTTCACTTTCCCTACGGGTGCTCAGAAACAAGTAGTAGGGAGGGGCTGTGGGTGAAAAAGAGAAAGGAAGACTCTTTAGCCTCTCCTCTGTGCCTGGCACTGTGCTGGTAGGTACTTTCATATGTATGTTCTTTTTAGCCTCAAGAGAATTCTACAAGTTGGAAGATGCTGTCCTTATTTTACAGGTAAGAAGGTGAGGCTTGGAAAGAAGAGAGGCTTGGTCTGAGGCCTACAATGAGGTGTGTAGGCAGAGATCAGTAGTATGTCAAGCTCCACAGTTCTGGTCTTCCTTGCGATTGCGTGGATCATAGTACTGAGTTCTGGAATGTGTACCAGATGCATGTCACCTTGCTGCTGGACCTCTGAGGTACCTGGCATATTATTGTCCCTATAACTGGAAGCAAAAGACTCCAAGGCAACTGAATCAGAAGATAGAAGAATGCAGAATTTTTGCATCACCACTTGAAGACAGCCTGCCATTATTGGCCTATGCAACTTGTAATCTTGAGTGGATTTTTTGCAGAAGTATTATCTAAACTACTCAGACTTCAACAAAGGTGCCATTTCATAGAAGGTTCATGATACACCAGTGGAGGGGAATCCTTAAAGCAATAAATGACCAATAAAGATTCCAAATATTACACAAGGCTGTCAGGTCCCACAGAACAACCAAGCAAGGAAACTCACCCAGAAGTGAATTCAGAAGCTTTGTCCAAAACAGTTCTCAGACAAACTAGAATCCAGCAAATACATGTTGGATTGAACTTTGTCTACTTTTTGGTTGACCTTGAACTCGTAATAGCACTTGGGAAGTTCTTCCTGAGGCCCATGGCTCAGTTTCTTCTTTTCTTCAGTGTAAGTGGAATGAAGCCCACAGCCTTCCTTCTAAAGCGTCTTTAAAGCATATGAGAGCCATACAGCAGACTCCTGATGGTTCTAAAAGGAAGAGCCCAAGCAATCTACGATGTTCTTGGTAGAAGTGATTTAAAGAAGCCCATTCATGTATGATTTCAGTATTCTCTGACTGTCCAGGTACATATTCAAGGCTGGGCTAAACTCTGAGAAGCTGACTCAGTGATTATCCCAAGGAGATCAACTGTTATTAAGAAATTGTAAAAGAAAAGTAGGTGGAGAAATGGATTAGTGGACTGGAAAGGGGCTAGGGGCTGCGGGTGAAAAGCAACAAAGCTTTAGAGTAGAGGTTTTGTGTCCCTATTCCTCCTTCTCATTATATAGCATCTTCCATGGTATGTGACTGTTGATAAATATTCATTGGAAGGGGGAATGAGTAATGTAATGCAAATCACATGCAAAGCAACATGTAAATTGGAACCATTATATGAAGTCAATAGGTGAGGTACTATGCATATTAAAAGTACAGGACAACAGCTCCAAAAGGCCCATAATAGTAGCAGGGAACCTTCCATTCCTAAAGGAATGTGATAGTCAAAGAGAAAACACTGTTGCCAAAGAATGTCACCAAGCATGAGGCAGAGACAGTGAGAGGATAACAGCAGAAGGACAGATACAGGAATGCTGCCTGCTCTCCTCGTCCCATTCAACACTTAATTCAAACCCAGTTCTCCTTCGTGGGCTTCCCATACTGATCAGACCTGATACTGATTGATTGGTCAAATCCACTGAGTGACAGGGAGACAGACTGATCCGCTTGTACATTAGGCACGCTATTCAGGATGGTTCCTTCAAGCTGTCCAACAAAAGAGCCAGGGACATCGAGACAGGACCAGTGAGGCAGGTCACTTTGAACTCGCTGGCACCACACACAAGACTTTCACAGGCTTTTGTGTCCCCTGAAAGGTTGCTTCCCTTTGAGTGTCACATGCTCACACCAGAGCATGCATGTTTTGCACAGATTTGCATACATCTTCAGAAACGCATAAAGTTAAAGACAGACCCATGGACGCACACACACACACATGCACACGTTTTGCCTCCAGGATCCTCAGGGAGTTGCAGGAGGCTCTGACTGTCATGAATTCTCTAGGCCAGAGAAGGTCACAGGCTGTTTCTGATTGGACCCCTCCATTCTGTTTGTTTTCTGCAGCTCTGCAGACCTCCTGACAAGACCAGGGGACATGGAAATAAGTCAGAGGTGACCCTTCTGGTGACCCATAGCCTCACCAGCCAACCGTTGATTGCAACCTTCTGGCTTCTTTAACAGCCTTTAATTCAGGCCTCCTGGCTCCTCAGAGTAGAGAGGCAGGAGCTGAGGCCTGGCTCAGGGCTCCACGCCCTCTCTGCTGTAAAGCAGCCCAAGGTGGACAGGGGTTATAGAAGAGGAAGATTCCACAGGAAGGGGCAGAGGAGAAGTTTCTGACTGTTCCTCTTGGCTCTGCACCTTCCTCTTGTCAGGGTCATGCTGCTACTCAAGCGAGGACCTGGCACTTTTCAGCCATTGGTTCCAAGCTAATGTGAATACCTGGACTCTGGTCCTAGAAGCCCTGCCTTCAAAGCCCTGATTAGACTGTAGAAGCCTTTCTCACAATTACTGGGTAATATAATAAACCATGAATGTAGGCTCTGACTTAAGTTTAAATATACACAGCACATACTCTGCTTATCTCTCTCTCTCTCTCACACACACACGCGCACGCACACACACACACACACACACACACCTCTCAAGGCTGTTGTCAGTACACCCTGTTCACAGGGGACATGTGGCTCTTTCCAAAAGTATCTCACCTGAACCAATCAACACAAATGAGTCCAGGACTCCTCTCTGTTCTGCAGCTTCATTCACAGATATGTCTCCCACACACAGACAGAGTCATCTCATAGACACTGAAAATGATACCTCCTCCCACCAAATTCTCTCCTTTTACAGATGCTAGAAACCCAGCAAAGTGTGCCCCAATCAGAGGCAAGCCCCCTTCTGGGAAGTGGAGGCAGCAGGACTTGAAGTTAGAGGTTGACCTCCCTGCTCAGCTTCATCTCCAGCACATCAACTACACCTTGTCACCTACACTGCCAGCACCTCCAGCCACTGCCCACCCATCACCCCTTTAGCCTATGCAAGGCTCTTACAGGAGGATTTATAGTGGATAGATCTTAGTGATAAAAAAATAGCACTGATGATCTAAAGACTCAAAGTAGGAAGCAGAGGTGAAATGCAAGACTCTGAGAATCAAGTGTATGTGTGTGTGTGTCTGTGTGTGTGTTCTGCAAAATCTACAGAACTGACTTCAAATGCCTGGGGACCCCACCACACCATAGGCCATGTCTGATCTGGGTTCGTCCAACAGCCAGGTGCTAATGTTAACCTTCTCTCTGCATTTCCAGTCCAAATTCAAACACATCATATCTTTTGGAGAATTTACTTTTCAACTCCAAGGTCCTTTTAGGCCTAAGGAGTTGCAAGGCAAATAGCATAAAAAAGATGAAAGTTGCCGAGAGGAAGTCAGTACCGATAAATGTCCTTTACAGGGCTGTAACCCTAGGCTCCTCCCTCTCTCTGGAGGCCTCAGCAGAATTGCCTTCCCAGCTCTTCCTGGGCTCAGCCCCTCCTTGTGAGAGGCAGGAGATCATACCCCTAATAGAAGAAAAGCTGTGTTGTATCCAACATACCAGCCAGGGGTCAGGTGACGCAGGCTGAGCATGTGACCTGCTTTCATTTGTCCTTTCCTTTTGCACATGTAGTGGTGAGTCTACTGCTTTATTTTGTTTGGTTTGCATATTTTGAAAGCTTCAAAACAAAGCTGTTCCACCTTTTGAAAGTCATTTTGGGGCTCTCTTCTAAAGACTGGTGTGGTGTTTCACCAACATGCTCTTAGGAATGCTTGCCTCACTTCTGAAAGTGGGGCACCCTTGCTGTCCAAATCTGTTCAGATCTGAAGGTCAGCCATGAGAAGGCTGGAAGGAATAAAGGTTTTTAGTCCTGGACCAAAATTTTAGCCAGATTGGAAAGCAAGTGGAAAGGCCATCACATTGGAAGCTGGCTAGCTCCCCTGTTCTGCTTGGAAACGTGTGGATGGTGCAGTATTTATGGTTAGAAGGAAGATGTGTCCCTGGCCATGCCACTGTAGAGCTGGCACATGCTCACTCAGGCACGGCCATGGACCCTGCCCCATAAGAAAACAGCCACCCTCCAAGATGAACAATTGTGCAGAAGGCCACATGAGCTGCAGTGCTGTTAGCAAAATAATTCAAGTGCCATTAGAATACCCATGGATAAACATAGGAAGAGCATTCAGTGTTTAGATGGAGGAAAAATGCAAGTATCTGACCCAGCTTGGCAACTTTGCAAATGTCTTTCAAGAATCTCTAGACTATGGGAAGCCTGCTTTGTAAAATGCCTTCCTTCAAGAATCCAGCTCTGAACATTTGTTGTCATCTACTCCCTCCTTGTCTTCAGTTTTACCTTTTCCTGCTGGTCTTCCCTTTGCAAAGTCTGCTTGGAATGGTTTTTAACTCAGGCTGGAGGTAGCCAGTGGATGTCTGAGTACCAGGAACCCTGTGTCTCTTCTAACACCATGTCTGTACTCCATTCTCCTAAGACCTCAGACAACTTGACCTTGTCTTTAAGGGTTCTCATTGGCCGGAATCAAAACAAATGACACTAAAAGGGGGGAAGGAGGGAGACAGAAAACAAGCTAAGTAAAATTTTAGACCAATCCTTAAACCCTTGATGTTTGGGAGTTGAGATATTGCATCCTTTTCATAAAGGGGAATCAACATTATGTAAAACTTTCCCAAGATTTGGAACAATGAAAAGAAGAAGACTCCCAGGACATGCCACCAGTCACTGAAGAACAGCACATTCGTTATTTTACTCTACGGAAATACCTCTGCTCCCTCATTTTCTGACCTAGTTAATGATACCGTGATTCACCCCAGTGACAAAGCCAGAAAACTTGATGTCCTGAGCTGGTCCTTGTCCTTCACTTGCCATAGCTAGTAGTGTGTTCAATGTCACATGTTACAATGCCCATCATCTCTCCTTATCAGCATTGTAATCATTGCCATGCACTTTCAGCCATGCGTATTCGCTATGAAATATTATTAGTTTCCCTCAAATACTGACATGACTGGGCCCCTAATCTCAGCCAGCATTCTGCTCTAATTCCACCTCCCAGAGCACCTTCTCTGGCTGGCAACTCAATCTAAAGTATGATTTCTGTCACTCTTATTGTTGCCCTTCTCATGCTCTTAACATGAGATTCCTTAGGGGCCGGGGATTTAGCTCAGTGATTCCGGCACTTGCCTCGAAAGCGCAAGGTCCTGAGTTCGATCCCCAGTACCAAAAACAAAACAAAACATGAGATTCCTCTATTCACCTTCCTCTAACTATATATAAATAATATTATAATATATATAAATATAATTTATCTTGGCTTTTTCCTTCCAGAAAATAATCCCTTGCTGAGAGACTTTGCTATATCCCGGGATCTAGAATGATGCTTTATATGCAAAAGGGTCTCTATAAATATTTGCTTAATGAATGAACAAACAAGAGTGCCTCGTTGTATCCTTGTGCCTTCTATGGTCCACTAACTGCAAGGCAAGACTTATTTTCTGAAACACAGATCTGACTGCATTATTTGACCGCTCCAAATGCTTCTGAACCTTCCAGTTCAGAATGAGCTCAGAATGAGCCCAGCGAGGAAATGTGGCCACACCAGTGAGTCAGTGTTGCTTCTGTAGCTTCCTCTCCCAACCCACATTCATTCCTCAGCCTCACCTAGCCAGGATGCCAGCCCCTTCAGGGCCATGAGTTCCCCACACAGGCCATGCTCTTTCCACCCTCGGTACCTTCGTGGGGGATGTTTTCTAGGTCTACAAGACCCTCTTCCTTTTGACTGCTACGCAAACTCTGAAAAGCCATCCCTTACCCAAATACCACCCATTCCTAGTTCCCTAACCACCCTACATCTCATCTCTACCACCACTGACAGACTCTGTGAAAGTCAAAGTGTGCACTTGTGATCTTTGACCTTGTTGAATCTTTTCTGTCCAAGGGCAGAAAATCAAATGACGATCACGTTTAGGGGACACTCAATGTTAGCATCATTGGAAAATTCTTCTTTTATGTTGGGATTTCTATCATGAAATAAAACAAAATTCATGAAAAGGAGAAGAAACAGTCTTTGAATCTCTTCTCAACTGTCTGCTTTTCATGCCTCACCCCTGAGATCTCTTATTTGTTCAAAAAAAAAAGAGAAACAGACACACAGAGAAACTGAGAGAGAGGAAGGAGGAGGAGGAGGAAAAAAGAAGAGGAAGGAAAAGAAGAAAAGAGAAGAGGAGAGGAGGAGAGAGGAGGGAAAGAGAGAAAAGAAGGGAAGGGAAGGAAGGGGAAGGGAAGGGAAGGGAGGGGAGGGGAGGGGAGGAAAGAGAAGACTTTCTCTGCCAAGGCCAAACATGGAAAAAAAACTTGACCCTTGTGTGTTTTTTTTAATCACATTCATTGTATAACTGAAGCCTGCACCCAGATGGCAGCGAAATTGGCAGTTACCGCACCCGCCGTGAAGAGCTGATGGGCATCACCAATGAATGAAAAGGGCAAAAAGCCAACAATGGCCTGGAAAACACTTTGGGCTTCAACTGTTATTTCTCTAGCAACAGGAAGGCTAGTAGGGAGATCAGGACCCCTCCGATTACCTCAGGGGACATCTCCCCTGCAGCCTAACTAGTGCACACACACCGTCAGAAGCCCTGTCTCTGCCTCCCCTCTCCTGCTTGTCTCTTCTCTTCCTCCTCTCCTCTTCCCTCCTCCTCCTCCATTCCCAGCTCTCTGCCCAATGATTCCACCTCTCAAGACTTGTTCCCGTCTCTCTGCTCTGCTTCCTTCGATGAGCCCACACGGAGTGGAAACAGAGCCAGGCACACTGGCTATAGCTTAACGTTTAGGAACATTGGCAGTTGTTGCCTTCACTTTCACCACCCCAGAACAGTAGAAACAGTACACATACAATGAAATATAAAACATTTCATCGAAGGGAAAGTGGATGAAAACATTGCAGGGGGAAGACCCTGAGTTGGTGCCTCCAGTAGTTGTGGGCTGCACTGAAGGTGGAAGAAGCTGGAGGCCCGCTCAGCAGCTCCAGCCTCTGCAAAGAGCAACACTGGAGGAGAGGGAAAGCTAGGGGATGTGCTGGGGGAGAACCTGTGTCTACTTCTAGAAACAACTGGGGTCACTGATGGGCTGCCCCGAGGAGAGCAGTGGTGGGACTTATGGGACTCCAGTGGTCACTGATCCTCGAGTTAGAGCAAGGAAATTTTCTCTTAGAAACTTGAGTGTGCAGATTTCTGTTTTAACCCGCATTGCTCAGATCTCCTAGAAAAGGCTAGACACACATTTGATATCCCCAAGATTCCCAACAATATTTCAGCAGGTTGCAGCAGCTTCGTGCCCTGCCTGGCCCAGGAGAGACTCATGCACAGGTTTTCATTCAAAGAAAGCCAGTCACCATGATAGGCTCTGAGATACAGACCTGTACAAAAAGACAACATTTCTTACCCTCTGGGAACCAATTTTCTAGTGAAAGGGTAGGGATTCAGAAGATTAAAAAAACAAAGGAAGAGTTAAAAAAGGTGAGATGTCAGGTAGTGAAGAAAAGACAATGCAGGGGGGTGTGTGCTGTGTGGGCGAAGGTGACATTGAACAAAGTCCTGATGGGCAGTTCGAGGGAAGCCACAAATGCACAAAGATTTAGGATCATTGCAGCTCTTCCTGGGCGTCTCACGTTCTGTCCTCCCCTGAGGCACGAGGCACAAATGAAAATAAGAAGGGAGGGGAAGAAACAGAAGCTGCATCACCCACTGTCCTTCTTGCCATCTGGTGGGCCCTGGAAACCAGCAGTGTATTTGGTTACTGTGTTTACACAGCCTGCAGGACACACACTGTGCACACCAGGCTCCCCGGTGTTGTCGGAATGGTCCCTGCTTCCCCGGATTCCTGAGCTCCCGCATCCAGAAGCAGGAGCTCCACCCCTCCTTGGGGTTCAAAAATCCCCTTGAGTTGTCCAAAACAAGGGTCCTCCAGGACCTTCTCAATCTAACCAAAGTCCTGAGCCTGAGTGTTCACTTGGGAAGGAGGACTTGGGAAATCATTGCCTAAAACAAGAAGGAAGACCACCCAGCTGACCTGTGTGCTGGGCTAAGGATAGCAAAGGAATGAATCATGTAAAATACTAACCACAGCACCTGACCAACACAGGAAAAGCTTGCTGCATGTTGCTTATTATTCAAAGTAACAACTGCCACAACTCTGTTCCAGGTATGGGAAGTAGAGATCCGTTTAGCAAACAGGTTATATACCATTTTATTTGCTCTTTTACTTTTGACCAATTTCTAAAGTGAAAAAGCTGAGGATTAGAAAGGTTTAATACCTCTCAGAGATTGGCACAATTAATAAGTCAGGGCTAGAATTTGAACCCAAGTTCATCCAGGTGTAGAACTTGGGTTCTTGTTCTCTGAGCTCCACCCTCTACCTACACTTCAGGAATAAAAGCAACCAAATACATCCCAGTCTGACGAGCAAATCAGCCCTTCTCTTTCCCACTTAGCACCAGTGGGAAGAGGACAATCTAGGCAATAAACAGTGACAGAAGAAGGTGATTTGTGTGCCTGAGTCTCAAGGGCTTCTAGCATTATTTTCTGAGTGGCTGTGTTCTTTCCACCTGCTAAGGGCAGGGTCTAGGATATCGTGAAGAAGAAACAGAAGTGTTGAGAGTTGGGACCAGGATGGGATCCAGAGCAGCCAGTGCTCAGTCCATCCTCAACCTTGCACAGGGTCCTGTATTAGTAATCCTTGAACCTCATTACATGATTTGCATAGCATCTTCAGCCAAGAAGTCACAGCACAGCTGGGACCAGTGGCACGGACAACTGGCAAGAGAAAGGCTCCAATGACCTGCAACCTCTGCATGAAAGTGATGAAGCAAGAGACCCAGGAGGTGAGAGGCCTCTGAAGGCCAGAAGTGATCCGAAGTCACTTCCGGTGTCACACAGCAGCCTGAAGCCAGGGAAATCCCAGCTCCCTCCAGCATCACCTGCCTTCCAGGATTCATTTTAGAAGAAAGAGAATGCTGCAGCTCCCCTTTCTCTCTTTCCACCACCATCACCAGAAAACCCAAGACTCAGAGACACATCCTCTGAAAAGCCAAGCAGACTTTCAGGCCTGGCTGGGCTAACCCGCCCAACACGAGGAGGTAAATACAAATGTGTCCTCTCCCAAGGGCTGGCCAAGGCAGGAATGGGCCAGCCAGGCCAAGTCAAACAGGGACAAGGCTCCAAAGGCATTATTGACAAACTGGGTGTGTTCATGGAGCCAGCTATGGCTAGAATAGAAGCATGGGTTCTTGGAGCCATAGAAAGTGTGCAGGGACAAAAGAACTCCCAAATCACTCCTTCAGCCTTGTTATGTACCCCTGGAAGAAGCCCAGGTCTTTCACCTCCCTCTCTCTTCTGCCGTGCCCCCGAGGTGGGCCTTCCTGCAGGCTGGCTGTTTAACGAGGCAGGTTGAGAATGTTCAGCCTCTAACTCATGTGTTCTAATCCTATTAAATATGCACCAGCTTCAAAACTTGCTTCCCCATCCCCAGCCACCCCGCCACCACCCCCCCCCCCTCGCCTTACTTAGCACAACTTGCTCCATTCCAGCTTGAAAAGCCATTGCTCAGTTGTTGGCAGAGGTCCCACCAGCGTTTCTGGAAGGATTTGGGCTGCAATTCAGCTACCTGCAGCTGTTCCCCAGTTACCACCCACGTAAAGGAATTTCTGATATTAAAACGGGTGACAAACTTCCTACCCACTCCCCCCAGCACATTAGTTTGATTGACATCTGCAGGCCAGGCAACACAGCTCACCCTTACTGGCTGCTCTGTGTTTCCTCCACGGTATGTTTCATTCTACTCATCCCTGTGCCTTACACATACCCTCAAGGTTGCCTTCTGATGAAGATCATGCAAGTATCATTTGGGAGATATTTTTAGAACAATCCACTAAATCTATCAAGAAATAACTTTTGTTCTCTCTTTATCATCGGAGTAAATTTTGTTCCCACCATTGCAATAAATCTCCCCCAGTCTGGAATGTCATCAAGTGGGAGGAGGGAGTGGCAAGGCGAAGAGAGACGTTTGAGTTGAAGTTGCAAGTTCAGATAGCTCCATGGACCCTTTCAGAGCTTACACTGGGGGTTGCCTGCTTCTCTTTGATAAGGTGGAGATGCCAGGGTGTTCATTTAGACCAAATGGGATCACCTCCAGCACGTGACAAGTAACCACAAACCTGATCACAGGCCTGAGCTTCCCAGCTTCAGCTACCTGCTTCATGTGTGTGTGTGTGTGTGTGTGTGTGTGTGTGTGTGTGTGTGTGTGTGTGTGTGGTTTTGGGCTGTGGGTGGTTGTAACCAGTGCAGATGGCCCTGAAGCCAACTTCCCCACTGCCTTCTGCCAGAAGGAAGGTCCCATCTCCTCATCGGCTACACACTCCCACTGAAAAAAAGTATATGGTCCAAACCACCACAACCCCACAACACCTACAAAGTTAGCAGTCAAGGTACCTACCTTAAGGGTGGACACTCAAAACTAGGCTCTTGAGTACTGGCCATGCTGGAGCCTGAGTCCCAGGGCTCTCTCGCTTGAGTTTCTCCATTCTGTTTGGCAACTCTCTGCAAGGGAAAAGTAGACTAGCCCCATCAGTCCCATCAACCCCAAGGCCATGTCCCTTTCGTCCTGGGCAGTAGCCAGTAATGTGATCCTTCAAGGCAGTGCCAAGCCCCCGTGTTGGGAATTTAGCCAATCTTGGGGCTCTTTGGGGAAGAAAATTCCTTTCCCTGACCTCTGCAGGTGATCGGATTGACGTCCCCACAGCTTGAAATTTGATTTGATCTTTGATCTCTGCTTGCACAGCTGCATCGGTTATTATGCACCATAAAGCATCCCAGCACCCTTCCTCACTCACCTGCCCTCCATTGCCAGTGCTTGGGGCCAGGTATTGTTGAGCAGGGTGGAACATTACATACTTCTGTTTTTCTCATGCTGCAATTACCCCAGTTTTGTCCTGCATTCTCATTCCCCTCATTCCCAGGACTTAACCCCAAATTCCAAGACCGTGGACATTTTCAAGTCCTTCTAAATGAGAGTGTGTGGTTTCAGCAGGGGAAAAAATGCATCAAGAGCCAAATATTTGTTCAAGGTCACGGTCCCAGAAGAAAGCCATAGGTGTGTCTAAAGAAGTCCTTGGCAGGGAGGGTCCTCTCTGTCTTGGGAAGATCATTCTGTGGCAGAGCCATGTCTAAGGTTTCGAGTTTAATGCAATCCATCCCATCTGTTTGCTTTTTATTCAAGGCAAAGACATCATAATAGGTGAGATTTATTGAAAGCTGACTGTGTTTTGGACATTATGCTAATTATATTACCTGCATGGAAACGAAGCTTCACAAATTCTAAGAATATACTATTAGTGTCTCATTTTTCAGGTCCAGAAACTGAAACTCGTTGAGGGGGGAGGATTAAGTAGCTACCTTGTGATTACACAAGTGCTGAGCACATGCAGTGGGCGTCACTTGTGGGTCTGCCTAATCCTCAACTCCAGTTCTTAACCAAATTCATATGTTGTCCCTTCTTGGTATTCTTTGCCTGCACTCAAGAATTATGTGATTTGGAGAACAGTGATCTCTGGTATATGTTGTCCACCGCCTGGGAATGTCAATTCAAGATTTACGAAGTGAGTCTCTTAATTTTAATGGGAAAATAAGACCAGAATGGCATGTTTTCATATCTTACTTTTTAAATTAATATTAAATTTTTATTCAAAGGCTTAAAAGGAATATAAAAGGAGTAAGTGTATATACATATATATACATATATATATATATCATTTGTGTATTTTTAATACACAAATGGGTATCATTTGGAAACTTTGAAGTTAACATTTCACTCTTGGATTCTGGTGTTCATTATACTTTTGGGCCTAGACTTGAAGAAGAGATTTCTTTGCAGTTCTCTGTGTGGTAAGTCAAATACTTCTCTCATGACCTTTAGGTCCAAGTCTACTTACTTAAATGTTTTAAATTTATTTGTTTGTTTATATTTTTGATTTCCATTAAGTGTCAGGCACTAAAAACCTATGCTAGTCTTCCCCTAATACTGGGGATTGATGCCAGGGCTTTCACACTAACCTCCATCGCTAGCTCCCATTTTACTTTTTATTTTAGGGTCTCGCTAAGTACCTCAGATGCCCAGGCTGGGTTTAAACTTGTGATCCTTCTGCCTCAGCCTCCCAGATGCTGGGATTACAGGTGTGCACCACCATGCCCAGCTGCACTTGCCTTAATGCATCATTCCTGAGCCTGCCCAGGCCGTATCTCATTCTCCTTACTGTTCACGTATTTTTCCCACATTTTTGCTCAGTTCCCTCCCTGATCTTCCCCTTCATTTTCCCGAGGAAGGAGCATAAAGAGAAGCTTGGGGTGTGTTAGGTCTCTGTCCACCGTAGGAACCCCAAACAGCTGTTCTCCCACTTAGAAGGTATCTTCCCGAGTCCAATCCCCAATGTGTTCCCTTTTTTGTTTCTTTATTAGCTAGAGGATTGATCCAAGTTTCCTCCACTTCTGACTGATAGCTTCAATAGCTCTTTGCTTAATAAAATATAAATGTGTGCATTCTCATCGCATCTAGCAACCTTTACAATTGTGACCAAGAACTGATGTACAAAATTTAGGTGGATTCAAGTAATGTCCCTAATAAGTAGGGAGCAGTGGCTTCAGAAGCATTTTCTTAAAATTTTGGGATAAACATTTTCAAATTTGCAGAAAAAAATTGGAAAAACAGAGTGAATAACATCCATAGAGTTGTCCCCTAGACTAGATATTTGTCAATATTTTTGCCACATTTCTTGCGTGTGGAGTGGGGAGATTTGTATTGTTTTATTTGCTGCTGAACTGTTCAAGGACAAATCCAAGACCTGAATACGTCACCTCTCAGAGTGCCTCACTGTCCCTGGGTAACTACATAGGGGGACACCTGCCTCTAAGGAAAGATGTGAGTGATATTCATTGTACCTGCCATGTGACCATACTAAAATTCCCCACCTCTCTTAAAAATGTCTTTTAGGGCCCCAGGGACTTAGCTCAGTGGTTTTACCACCTGCTGTGCAAGCGAAAGGAACCGAGTTCGATCCCCGGTCCAAAAAAAAAGTCTTTTAGGGATATTTGTTTTGCTTTGTTTCTGCTTTTCACTATGACCCACAAACAACTGTCCTGTATTTTGGACATTACCTGGATCTATTCCAATCTTACAAACTCCTCCCCCCATATCCATGCTACACACCTGGGAGAGTCACTCAACCCTCAACAATGGAAGCCCATCGCCTGTCACACACTGCACGTGACTCTTAGGCCTATTTAGTATTCAGTCTTTTTTAATTACATCGTGTAACCAGCTTTTACTCAGAAAACTCAAGGGTTTAAATGTTACACCTGAAATGTCTGTGACACACAGGACGAAGTCTTACTACGGTTGGTGGTGGTGTCCACAGGGAACCGGCACCAAAGTTGATGGCCTCACCAAGGAAAACCCTACAAGAGAAAAATGCTTTATCGTCACTTCTTTGTCAGGCTGAGTTATGTTCTGTCTGCAAAGCCCTAAATGAGAATGTTGCAGGAATTGAGTGAGACCTGGAATTCAAGGTACAGCTCTACACACACCTGAACAGCATGATGCTGGTCACAACTGACCTCTTGTCCTGCTCTCGGTTTCTTTGTCACTGATGACAGGAGTTGCTATGGCCTAGAAGACAAGGCTGTCATCTTCTTGATGGCCTTGTTCTGGGCCCTCCCAGGCATAAACACCTGGGGCTCCAAGCAGTCCTGCAGGTTAGAATTAAAATTTCCTCACCCTGTGTGCAGAAAGGAACCTCTGTGACACACACCTGACAGATCTGTGGCAGCTCAAGATGGGGCAAGGAAGAAGCTTTGTGTGTTTGTCATGCCCTGTCACTACACTACTTCAGGAAAATGCAGATGGTGCATGTAGCCTTAACCTGCAGAATATCCTCCTTCCTCCCCTCCTATGAGCTGTGAAATCTTCCCTTCCCTTCAGCCAGTGACTTCATGCAATGGTAGGAAGTATGTCAGCATTGCATGTGCATGTCTAACACTGGGTATAAACTAGCAGTGGGCTCTGAGCTCCTGATTATTAGGTCAACACAAGCTACCTTCTCAGTATCTCCAATCGATGTCCAAGAGGCATCTTAGCCGTTGGAAGTCTTCAGCACAACTCTGAATCCTCTCCAGCTATTCCTTTCCACAGCACCACTGTGTGTCCCCTGTGGTCAAGACAAAGCCCTACAAGTCATTCTCCAGTCTTCTGCTTCTGCCCCACCATGCATTCAATTCATCAGCTAAGCAGGTGAGCTCTGCCTTTAAGGTAAATTTCTCCCTTTCACATTGGGGTGCCACTCCAGTTAAAACTGATACTCCCTTGGCCTAGATTACTGTGACAACCTTCTGTATTTCCAGCTTTCTCTTTTGCCTTCCTACTGTCTAACTACCACTCAACAACTTGAGTGATCTTTCAAAAACTCCATTGGATCAACACCCCTATTTGAAATCCACATAGTTTACCACAGCATTTACTAAGCTCTGCACACCTCTCCTCCTCCGCTTACCTCTCCAACCACGCTTCCCACTGGCCACACTGAGCCTTGTGCTACCCTTTAAACCCACCAGACTCATCAGATCCTTCACGGCTGCTGTCCCTGGAACCTGGGCAATGCTTCAGGGGTTTTTTCGTTTGGTTTTTTTGGTACCAGGGATCGAACTCTGGACCTTGTGCTTGCAAGGCTGGGGGCAGCACTACTGAGCTAAATCTCCAGCCCAGCAATGCTTCGTTTTAATGCCACCTTCACCACTAGCCTGCCACCCTATGCCACCATGTCACTTCTCTATCCTCCTGCTTCACATCCTATTTCCACGTCCCATGCATTTGTTTGGAGTCTGTACTACAAACAGGTGTTTGATCTATTTTGCTACAAATGAATCCTCAGTTCCTGGAACACTACAGATCCCTGTAGACACTCAGTAAGTATTTATGGGGTTTATTGACTAATGGCAGATCATTACTTCAGTGAAGGCAAACAGGCATGCAGGTGACAAACAAAAAGTACCTTCTGTCCTTGACCTTTCTGTGAATGCTTTATGCTCATTTAAAAATAAGATTTGAGCTAGGGATATAACTCAGTGGCAGGGTACTTACCTAGTGTGCATGGGGCCCAGAGTTGGATGCCCAGCACTTGAAAAATAAAATAAGTAAGTTAGAAAGACCTATCACACTAGGCTGCCATGTATTTCCACCATAATAAAACATGACCCTGATTATTTTCTTCCCAGCTGTTATCATAATCTGTAACGGCCTTGTTCTTTTGTTTGTAACTAGCTCTTTCGCTCTGTCTTCTCCATTAGGACAAGGGCAGGGATCTTCTCCGACTTGATCAGTACTGTATCCCCAGTGCCAAGCTGATGGGCAGGCACATGGCAAGTGCTTGATACATGTTTGCTGAATTACTAATTAAGTGAAAGAACTAAGCAAAACTAGAAATCGCATTAAAGTTATTATGAGTTCTTCAAAGTCCATAATTTCACAATTTTTCCCTAACATGGCCCTTTGTGCTTAGTAGGTGCTCAGTAAACATACTGACTGAGTTGAATTTCATTGAACTAGCAAAATTTCGGAGACTCTGTGTCCTACTTGGAAAAGCTCTTCTGAAGAGGACAAAAGCTTGGAGGAGTCTGTCCAGAGATCCAGGTCTCCAGCTTGGCAGAATATAAACAAAGGGTTCAATGGGCTCATTTGCATTTTGTTTTGCATAAATATGCAAGCTGAGTGGCTGAGCTGCAGTCTCTAAGGATGTCAAACGGTAGCTGGCTGTGTTTTCAAATAGGATATTCAGGATCTCACAAACAGAAGATTCCCACCCCAGAGATGCCTCTTCCCCTGCCCTGGTGAGGGTGACACCTCAATCTTGGCTGGCTAAATGTCCTGGGAAGGAGCCCTCCCTGTACCCTCCTTGCTGCCAGCTACTTCCCCATACTCACTCCCCACAGGGCCCTTGGCCAGCCCGGAAGGTGTGGTGACTTCCAGCAGGCCCTGTTGACAGAGCTTAAAACAAACCTCCCTGTCCACACACAGGTCCTGCAGAGGGAAAGGGCTACTTAGGGGGACCGGCCGTGTCCTGGCTGAGGCTCCTAGAGGCAAAGAAATGATTAGAAAACAGAAAATAGGGCTTAATAAACAACAGCAACAACAAAAACCCCTCATCTTTGCTGAGGCCAACAATGAGTGATGGGAAGGCTCAGAAAGGCTCCTGGATCCCCCCCCCCTCCCCTGTTAATCCAGTTGCCCTGATTTGCATGGGATTTGCATAAACAGCCCGTTGTATTCAAGCAACCCTCACTTCAAGGGCCAAGATTAAGGTTGAGGATTTGTCCCACCCACAGGAGTTTTGTTTAACCTCCACTGTTTAGAAGCTCAGGACACCTAGAATAGCTCTTTATATACTGGTAGGGGCTGAGAAACATCCAAGCCCAAGCGAGGATGGAAAACAGCAGGGGAGGTGGGGCAGGGGGCCCTTCGAGGTTCTCTCTCCCAGAAGGGTTGGACAATGAAAGAGTCTTCAGGTCACTCCTAGTTCTGGAATTCTCTCTGCATCTCTGCAGGATGTCAGGTACCCAAGGCTTGGCTCTGCCATACTGCAAGCAAGATGCCCGGTAGCTAGATTCTGGATGTGCTAATATTTGTCGAGGGCTTGTCTTTGACAGGAACTGTCATGTAAGGAAAGGGAGCCGGAGCAGGGGGGGACAAGACTGCACAAGGGGAGGGAGGGGGAGAGCCATGTGGAGGCCCCAGCACCATCTTGTGCTAGCAGATAGACAGTGCCTGGCCCTCTAAAAGGCCTTCACTTATAAACTGGGGCACTGGTCAAGAGTCACTTTTCAACTCTCAGTGCCTAGCTCGATCCAGGGTATTTCTAAACGGCTAGTCCTGCCTGCAGTCTGGGGCTGGTCTTTTTCATTTGTTTTTTGTTTTTTGAGACAAGGCCTTGGTCTTGAGCTCATTCTGGAGTCCAGGCTGGCCTCAAATGTGCAGCCATTCTCCTGCCTCAACCTCGTGAGTTCTGGGACTATGGGGATGTGCCGCCACCGTCACCAGGGCTGGTCTTTGAAATGCCCCCTCTGATTTTGCTTTGGAAGAAGTTGCTTTGGCCCCAGCTCTCTACTCCACACCCAGATAGCCTGATCTTAGCTTTACCTTGTACCAAAGAAGATCATGGAGAAGGACACAGAGCACAAAGGGCTCCCCCAGATTAAGTAATCACTAGGTTCCAGCCTCTTACGAGCAGACCGGGCAAACCTGCAGGTCTGAGGTCTGTTTCTTTCTTCCCAGCTTCCTCACTCCATGCAAGGTACAGGCCACTGATTTTATCCCAGGCACAGTTGAGCTCCCAGGAAAGTCCTGCCCCAAGAAGAGTCTGGAGGGGAAAGGGGACCGGAAAGGGCTGGGACCTGAGAGCTTCCAGATTGGCCGCATGTTAACTACCACCCACTGGATCTCTGTCAAATCATCTAGGCGTCACCCTGTGCCTGGGAATCATAGTAGAGGAAGAAAAACTGGACTGGAATAAAACAAAGAACCAGAACCACGCCGCTGGTACCAGTCCCAGCCCTAACCCTTGAAAGATAGGGAACTTATACCATTTTAGCTCTCTAGGGGTTTTGTTTGTCTTAACTTCTTCATAAGGTTGGAATTTCAAAACCTGTATTACTTATCCTGATGAGAAGTTCACCAAGAATCACAAAGGACTTGAAGGACAATCTGCCTGGGACCGGACAGGTGTTTAATATTGTTATTAGCCCGGTCTAAACCATCCTGGGAGGAACAGATTTCTTACAATATTTTCAAACTGGTCCACATGTACAGTTATTCAGGTCACACTAACTTTGATCTCTCCTAGACATCTTGCCATCAGTTTGATGTTCATCTTTTATTTCCTATTTTTTGTCTTTCCCGGAGATTCATATTCCCCGCCACCCTCTCTCTCTCTCTCTCTCTGCCTCTCCCTTCCTTCTTTTTTTCTTTATTTTCCTTCCTTCTATTCTTTCTTCCTTCATTTTTTTCTTTCTTCTTTTTTTGCAGTACTGGGAATTGAACTGAGTACCTTTGTACTGAGCTACATCCTCAAGCCTTACATTTTTTTTTTTTTAATTTTGAAACAGGATCTTGCTGAGTTACTAAATTGACCAGGCTGGGCTCTAATGTACAATCCTCCTGTCTTAGCCTCCTCAAGAGTGCTAGGATTACAGGCGTGCATAATCATGCCCACCCAATATTTTAGTTTCTAGAGTCTAAAAATATGCCCAGGCAGCAAATTTAAGGATGTTGACCCATGCCAGTGATCCTAGCACTCTGAGAGACTGAGGCAGGAAGACTGCAAGTTAGAGCCTAGCTTGGGCAGCTTAGTGACAGGGCCCTGGGTTCCAAGTCCCAGTATCATGGGGCGGGGGTGGATATGGGACAAAGTCCTGCTCCCTGTTTTGGTGTTGACAACCTATAAGGCTTCGGTGCCTATGAGCCCCTAATCTTAACTGTAGACAGTGCTTAATAATATTAGTCACTCGGCTTCAAGTCTCTCTTTTTTCAATGTTAACCTAGGCTCAAAAGATTAAACACAGGCACATTTTCCTACTGCCCTTTAGCTGGCTTCCAGCCTCCATCCCAGTTTTCCTCTGGAGCCTTGCATCTCCACTGCAAGATGAACGGCACACAGCACACCTTGGACCTGCCTCACTTGACACCCAAGGCCCACCGGGCCCCTGGTTTCCTTACGGATCCTTGGGATGTTCCTTTCCCCCACAAAATGTTGCCAAACTCCAGGAACTGGGGACAGGGAGGGAAAATAACATCTTGTTGCAATTCTCTCCTGCCCCTTGATCATTAATTGTAGCCTGCTGGGAGCCCTCCTGCACTGGGGGCGAGCATGTGTCAAGCACACTTCCCTCTTCCAGACACTTGCCAAGGGCGTGTTAGCCTCTCCGTTTTGAACATCCTACCCCCCCCACCTAAGGACATGGAGAAAATCAGACTAGAGGAAGGAGGGGAGGAGGAGATTGCAGTAGAGCAGCAGGCTGGGGTCAGGCTAGAGCTCCTGAGTCTCAGCCTCCTCCTTGGACAAAGAATGGGGGCTGTGAGCTTTTCTGCAGCAACTGGCTGGTGGCTGATCAGGCAGGGGACTCACAGTAGCAACCGGAAGTTAAGAGAAAAGGAACAGAGTTAAGCTTCTCCTCGAATGAGAGAGAAGCTGATCTTCTCTCTAGTCCACTTCAGCAGGTTGATGCTTCCCCTCCCAACTGTTTTGAATTTCTAGGGGAAATGAGTGAGTAGAAAACTCCTTCCTAGGTATTTATTTCCAATAGAGAACAAGATACCCAATCCAGCAACCAGGAGGAGTTGATGGTCTTCTATCAGGGAGAAGAACTGTCGTAATCTGGGGCCCTGGACACTCACCTGGGGTTCCCTCTGTTGAATGAGCTCACATGAAATATTCTTGCCCTTGAGAATTGCTTACAATGCCAGGGCATGAGACTCAAGCCACCGCAGCAGTTCAAGGACTCAAGGACCTAGAAGCTGGAGGTTGTCATCGTCTCTCACTCTATTTAGTCCTCTTCCCTTGAGCTCAGCAGTGTAGGGAGAAAGCAAATGAAGCATGCAGATCAGGGTTGCTGCTTAGAGATTCTGCTTCTGTCAAATGCTAAAGAATCACCCACTTTTCCCAGGACCCAGACAAGGAGCTATCAGTTGTGCTTTAGTATCACCGCAGCTTCTCCCCTTCGTGTATCATCTCATCTGATCGCTTCAATGCCCGCCATTGGTTCCATCTTTGATTCTCGGGATAAGGTTGTAGAACTTGCTAGGAAGTCACTATGATTCCCTCGGTAGCATTAGAAGCTACCAAGAACCCATGTATTCAGGCAGACAGGTCTTGGTCCACATTTCATCTCTTAACTCTTATTAGCCACATGACCTACCGCATCTAAGCAGCTTGGGCCCTGGAGCAATCAATTTATTTTTTTAAAAGATTGGATGTGATTATGTATCTAAGGCACTTAACATTTTAAATGAGACATAGTACTCAAGAAGTCTTCCTTATTTTATTATTGCAATGAGGGTAAAGATAGAAAGAGGAACATCTGGAAGCTTCTCTTAGAGGTGCCACTTTTGTCAATGCCACCTCCTGGCCACAGTGCTCCTGCCCTAAGTTCAGGGTCAACTCTTCTCTTATATTGAGGGCACACATATGCACTATAGCAAGGACTCTCTAACATTCCGTGAACATTCAACCCAAATGGAGACAGGCAAACTTAGGCAAAGTCTGGCTGACCTCGTACCCTTGCTTTCTTCCATGAGGCACACTGCCCGCTCCTGCATTAATCAGGAAGCACATGCTCTTCCCACGATGCTCTGCTCCTGCATTTCTTGTCCCTGCAGGTCAGCATCTTGAACCCAAGGCACAGCTGGCTCCCGGGGGCAGCCTGAGGCCTAATACCACCTGCAAAGAAAACTTTTCTCTGTGGAAAATGCACAGGGCCCCTCTGCCCTGTCCCTACCACTCCCCAGACATTGTCCTACTACTGTTTCCGTGTAGCGCATCTGGCCAAAGCAAACAGCACTCTGGAGCCAGCTCTCCAGCAAGCAGCTGCAGTACAAAGCTGGCAGACTGTTGCAGGAAGCCTCATCGTCCCATCCCCCAACCCACCCCGGCCTGTTCCCCCTGGAGCTCTTCTGGAAGAGGCAGAAATGAAGCCTGACCTTCTCATTAGCCCTTGCCTGGGGCCTGACCTTATTTTTGGGAAGAACTGGACCTCCTGCTGCAGGGGCCTTTTATCATGGTCATACATCTCCCACATGTTGGGTGCCTGGGTATGGGGATTAACTTCTCTTTTGAGGAAAGGGAGAGTATATTGTGAACGTAGGCTGTTAGGAGCTAAAGGAGTCCTTGTGGAAGTTTAATGTGATCCTTTATCAATGTCTTGGACTGAGTGTGAGGTTTAGGCATGGAAGAGGATCTCAGTTCTAAGGCTAGTACGAAGAGGGAAAATGGGAAGAACAAAGAGGAAGAGAGGAGAAAGGAGGGAGGAAGGCCAAAAGGAAGGATTTTTATCACTCAGATAATATGCTAAGTGTCATATGTGCATTTTCTCCTTCCAACTTGGTAAGACCGTAGCTTTTCATTATTCTTGTTTTATATAGAAAACATTGAGGCCTCAAAGAGAAGGGGCTCAATGCCACTCAGGTGGTAAAGCAGAAAGACAAAACCCAGGACTGCCAAGACCAAAAGTTTTACATAAAGTTGCCACTGTTGGCCAATCGCTGTGATACTACCGCTCGCATTGACTTCTTCACCTGGAATAAGCCATCTACAAGCTCAGTATCCTCCAGCTGGTTCCATAATCTGGCACGTGTGGTTTGGCTAACAATGGCAGCTCCTGACTTTGCAGTTCTTAAGGGCTGCTCAGTGGTGGTGAGGGTGGCACTGGTGGCCATGGAAGTGGCACATGTGGCCCCAGCAGCAGTGGTACTGATGTTCGGAGTGGTGGTGGTGGGAGAGGCGGATGGGAGGGATGGTGGTGATGGTGGTAGTGTAGCCTGGTATTTGTGATGGTACCAGTGCCTTGCCCTCCTTACTGGTACCAATAACACAAGACAGAGTTGGCTATCGGCATCTCAGAAATACTCCTTCATATCCCCCTCTCCACCTTCTGACCTGATTTTGAGAAAAAAAGAAAAAAAAAGGACCGAACCTTTGTTTGTTGGTAGCAACATCTGTAAAATGATACGACAGCCTTTTATTTATTTAGTTTTGAAAGGATGTAAGGGAAACAGCTTCCCTTATGCAAACAAAACACAGTGTCCCCAAGGCTTTCAAACTGGAAGCTGGCTCTCCAGGTGGAGAGATGGCAGCTGACCAGATTGTGCTGATGTCTCCCCTGCGTGTCCTCTTTCTCCTTGCTCTTCTCTCCCTCTGACTCTAGCGTCCACAGTCTTGTCAGCCTAGGAGTCGTGGTTTGGTCCTTCAAAGCTCCGGCCCAAGTGTAGCCAGCCACCTCACCCTCAGTTCCCCTTGGCAGGCCCATCAGAGCCTGGAATGAGAGAGAAAGGGGCTGGGGCTGGGGGCTGGAATGAGAAAACCGAAAGAAAAGAAAAGAAAACACAGGAAGTTTAGACAGCACCCACGTGACAAAGCTCCCTTTCTGGGCTCTCGCAGCTAAGTCACTCCCAGGGCTGGCCACCCCATCACATCTCTCACTGGCTCTACGTGCTGGGCCAATGGAGGAGACACCTTCCACCAGCCAGGCCCCTGAAGTGCCTGACTTATCTCTATGCGCAAGGGGTCCCAGCACTTCCATCCCTTACTCCTCTTTGTGTTCTTGGGGCCCAAGCACAGATCACTCCTCTTAGTAGCCCACCCAGGGCAGCAAGACTAGAACAACCACTGAAGCAACTGAATGTGCCCTTTTATGATGGGCATGGCTCTGTTCATCAACATCATAAACACAGGAGACTTCCTGATGAAATTACTGACACCCCTGAAACAACCAAGTAGCCACCAGCATGGACCAACAGCCCCCAGAAAACTGAAAAGCTTGGCATTAGGGACCATCTTCGGCCATTTCCCTTGCTCCTCCGTGAAGTTGACATTGGAAAAATTTCAAAGGACAGCACACTTGAAGCTCAAAAGAATAATCTGAACTTCCCCAGGACTGCAAATTGAGTTGCTTTCATGACAACTGAGTTCCCTTCTGAAGGTGCTATGTACTTTTTTGTTGGCTACAGGTTCTGGGGTAGCCTTGGGAAATACTGGTACCCAATGCAAACAACCAGACCCCTCTGTAGTCATCAGCCAACGAGGGGTCTCATGGAACAGGAATGTTGGCCTGAGGGTACAGAAGACCCCTGACCTCCTCTGCTCCGGCCTCCTCAGTTCCATACTTGATTGTCCATGACTCCAGCCCCTCTTGTGGCCCTCATGCGGTTGGTCCCTTGGGAACAGTTTGATAAGGGACATGAGGTTGAGGAGATGGAAAACAAAACCAGAAACACTATCTACCACATTTTTTCCTTTACCATTCAAGTAGCAATTTATGCCTGATCGGTACAGACAGCAGATTTTATTTACTTTATTAGCCTCCTACCCTATTCCCATCCCAGGGGTGGAGTGGGCTGGTATTTTCTTTCAAGGCTGTACTAAAAATTCCAGCCTCCCTCATGATTCCAAGCCCATTTCAGGCTGCCAGTACCTTCTTGTCACTCACAACTGGATTGGAGGCCAGCCTCTCCCCCATGCAATCTGGGGTGGCCTTGAAGCCTTTGAAGACACAGGAGGTGCAAGATATTCTCCTTGCTCCTATCACTCTCGTGTACCCCTGAGGCCTGAAACTGTTTCTTTTTAGCAGAACATCTCTCACAAAGGGTTATCACTTCCTGCCCCAAAATGAGCCCTAATCTTTCTACAAAAGTCAAACTGCTTTCATGGCCCATCCCTTGGCAGTTGCTTTCTCTGCATCCCTCTAAAGGGGTCGTAGGTTCTGAGGGAAAGAAGTCAAAGCCTGAGAAACCCACAGCCTGGTACCTGGAGGGTTAAGCTAGCCTAGCTTTGCAAGAAGGACCTCAACATTCCCCCATCCCACATGGAGAACACTAAATAACTCTCTTCAGTGAGGCAACTTGTTTGGTTATCTTGGAGTTCGGACTGGGGCTAACTCACCCTGGCCATTCTTCCGGATGTGGCCTTACTCAAAATGAGGCCTTACACGGGAGTTTTTTTTCCCTGGGGCTGCCTCCTCCCAGGCTGATAAAGGGTTTCATAATGGATGACTCAAGAGGTTGAGACACAGGCTCTGGTGATAGCTAATGAGGCCTCCAGCCCCATCTGACCTCACATTCGAGCTGTTGACAGGTTCCGTCAGGCTGGCCAAATGGTCTCCCAAACCAGGCCAAGACAAATGGTCTCAGGCTCTCCAAATCCTTCTTCTGGATTACAGTCCATCTCCAGCTCTCCCTCCCTGCGCACTATCTCAAGGCTGCCCCTGCTCCCATGGACAAATGAGCAGATGGGGGCACATGAGAGCTTTTCCACTCTGTGCCCCCAGTACAGCCATCTTGGAGCCTGGCACAGATCTCTGGCCCCTCCTTATGTCTTCCCAGACTCTGTCCTTCTCACCCTGGACTCTTCAGGGCCTGAGTAAGTGGATTTGAGTCTTGGCTCACTTTAAAAAGCATAAGGTTGGCCCCATCCTCTTAGGCAGAGGAGACTTTGAACTAGGCTAGGAACACACGCACACACACACGCACGCACGCACACATTCAAACCATGTTCCACAGCCAGAGCTGTGATAGGAAACACAGGCCAGGTTATCATCACAGCCAGCAGCACTAAGGACTCCAGCTCCTGGTGACCAGGCCTGAATAGGACAGAAAGACAGCAAGGCCGAGCTAAAGACTCCATGTGGCTACCAAACAGGCTGGCTCAGGATCCAGCGTCTGAGCCTCACTGGAAATACCAGAAGAAATGCGAAGTGGTGGGAGCATGCACAGAAGAACCCTATCCCTCCACTCAGACAGCCAGCCCGGCGGCCAGGACTCCAACCCATACAGTTTGGGCTGAGTCCACTCTGGGGTCAGGGCTGAGGCTGAAAAGGTACCAGACACTCCCATGGCAACACTCCACCAAGTAACACTCAAGCGTTCAATAATAATAATGGATCGCACCCCCTGATGCACAATGTTTTCCCGGTTCTCAAACTGCTCTCCACATACCCGGTCCGATCCTCATCCCAGGGCTATGTACATTTGGCACTTTACCCTCCCTCCTTCAGAGGAGAAAACGGAGTCACAAGAAGGGGGATGAAAACTTGGGCTTTAGACTACTGAGCCTCTGCTCCTCCCTTGCAAAAGGAATGTAAGTGTGCTTGGGAAGAGAGATAACGCTGTCCCACCATGCGGGACATGAAGCCAATGATGAGGTGAACTAAGGCAAGGCGACACAGGAGAGGGCAGAATGAATTTTAATGTGCTTTAAATTGCTTTGCCTCAGCACACCGTAAATCAAACTACTATTTTATGTAGCCAGTCCACAGTTGCGGTAGAAATTTTTTAAAATACTGGTAAAAAAGGAAAAAAAAGACACTATCATTTCCAGCCACTAATATGTACACATATACATATATATATGCATATGCATCTAGAGTTCTATTCCTTTATGCTTATAAATATTTTGAGTCTCATATTAATATATATCACTGTAACTTTTTTACTTAGAATACAGAAAAATGCTGAGAATTCCTTTTCATGTCAGTAAATAGGGGTATATTGTTTTTTAATAGTTGCCTGGTGTTCCTCTGTATTGATATTGTTGAACATGGGTAATCTGTTTTCTTTTTTTTTGTACTGGGGATCGAACTCGGGTCCTTGCGCTGTTTTCATTTTTTATCATTATGAATAATGCTGTAATGACATTGCTTCTGCACATATCTTTGCTCAGCCATCTGATTGTTTCCTTGAGATAAATTCCTGGGATGCATTTTGCCAAAGGACTTGCTTTTGGTACCAGGGATGGAACTCAGGACCTTGCGCTTGCAAGGCAGGCGCTGGAACCACTGAGCTAAATCCCAGGCCCAGGACTTGCCTTTGTAGAGTCTCAGCAGCTGTCTCCAGGAGTCAGGAGGCTTCGACAATAGATACAAAAGCAGAAGAATACAACCAGAGGGGCAGAGTGCAAGACACATCTGAGACAGAGGTGTAGGGGGTTGTTGAGGTGCTTGTCTGGTAAGAAGCAAAGTTAGGATTCTGATTTCCAGGAATTAGAAGTATTAACACTTTTAAGCAGAGCAGGACTTGGCCAGAGGCAGAAGCAGCAGGAAGGACAAAGTAGAAGAGGAAGAAACCGGGATGGCTCAGATCCCTGATCCAGGTGAGCAAAGAGAAGAGAATGCAGGTTGCCTCAATGGGGAGGGGACTTGAGAAGTAAGAAAGAGGAGCAGGAAGAAGACAAAGAAGGGAGAGTCAGGTCCTCAGGGGGTGTAATAAAGGTGAGATGACGCTTTGGTGTTCAAGCCACTAAAAGAAGCCTGATGATGATGCCAAAGAAAAGGGCAAGAGGAAAATTTTAAGAGACAGTCTCATTAGTTCCGAGTGCATCACAGCCATTCAGACAGAGCAGTCTCTCGGGCTGATGCTCAGGCGGGTGATCTGGGCTCAGAACTGACAGCTCTGGCTGTAGAAGTGGGTGGCCTCACCAGAAGGCAATGGAGGCAAGAAGAGAAACTCGGGCTGTACCAACTTTTAAAGAGTAGGAGGAGACAAAGAGCAAGATGGATGATAGAGAAAGAGCCAACAGAGAGGAGGAGCACAAACAGGAAACATTCCATATGATAGAGGTGGAAGAAGAAAAGTTCCAGAAGAGGAGCGATAGCATATTAAAACCAGTGCACAGACACCAAACCATGAACATCTGGAGAAGGAAGCTCTCAGTTTGGTGAGTTCCTCCCGGTAGAAAAGGAAGGCATCATGCAACTAGCCTTGAGGAACTCGTGGGAGGAACTTGGTCCAAGGTCCTTTGTTAAAGGCAAAACGAAGAGGTCCTTGAGCCAGAAGAGTAGCAAGAAAGGGTATTCCTAGGCCAGGCCAACCAAAAATGTTACCCACCAGCTCCTGGCTTGAACTCTTTAAGCCTGATGAGAGGGACAGTGTTCTTTAGAGACGTGGAAAGAAAGTGCTGCACACAGATCCATACGAGGGAAGAGGAGATACAATGGTAGCCCGAGTACTTTTTGTTTCTAAGTAAAATTCCAAACCAGAATAAGAAAGATCATGTCTGAGTCTATATTATAAGGAAGTTATATTTGAATTTCCTGCCTCTTAATTCAACAAAATAGTGATGGTCTTTGAGCTGATTCAAAGGTCTTTGTGCCCTTCCTCTAAACCTAAGATCTGAGTCACAGAAGCTGCTCTTTCCAGGAAGGTGGGCATGCTGATAAAGTCTCCGTGCTTGGCTCTCTCTGAAGGCAGTCGCCTGGGTTATACGTCCCAACCCCAGCACCAGAGAGTGCTAACAGTCCCCTCCCGAATCCCTCCACTGTTTTGCCTCCTCCAGGACACAATTGAGAGCACACACCAGGCGGAACAAAACAGTGGCAATTGATGACAAATGGACTGAGCTGCCCCCCCCCGCATCCCCCTCCCCATTCCCTGTTACCATGGAGACACCAGCCAGCCAAAGCGAGGTGATCAGGAAATATCTATAAAGGACGGTCTGGTGGATGCAGGTGCTTGGGGAACCAAATGCCAATAAGATCCTTCGATCTGCTGAGGGTGAAATGGGGAATCCAGGAACAAGGAACAAAGACAGGCTTCAGCCTTGGCTCTGGAAGCTTTGCTTCTCTGCCCTAGGAGTTAGTTACATCACTCTGATACCTGGTGACATCACCCACCAAAGCTCTTTTCTTTTCAAATTCTGTTCCTAACTTTCTCATCTAACTACAAACCCAGATAACCTCTAAGATGGGCAGCCAGATAATCTGCTCAAGAAGCCATGAAACAGGCCGAAGTTTCCAGAGACTTAAGTCACCAGTACTTCTTTCTTCTTCAACAACTTTGGAAAATAGACAACATGACCAAGTCGTTAACAGATGTCCCCTTCCCTTTCCTTTGGGACAAACAGTGAACATACAGCTTCAAATTTACAGTAAGAAAGGGTATTTTCTTTCTCTTCAAAATGACCTTCCTTTTCTCTTTAGAAAAAGGCAGAGGGCTGGGATTTAGCTCAGTGGCACCATGCCTGCCTGGCAAGAGAAAAGTCCTGAGTTCGATCCCTGGTACGAAAAAAAAAAAAAAGGCAGAAACACAAAAGTTGGAGAAAGAGAAGGATAAGAGAGTCAACTTGTCATGCAGTATATTCTTCACTATTAGTTTTCTGAGCAATAGGAAGCCAATAGTCAAATATTAACCTGAGTTGGACCACAGCCCAACAGGTCCAGTGGCCATACTTTCTCCCAAACAACTATCATCAAACATATACAGGAAAGAAGGGGATAAATTAACTTTCCAGCAACACCTACCTTTTTATCTTCCAAATATGTTCCTAGTTAGGTGCTTTGAAACTCAATCATTTGAATTGTTCAAAATCTAGTTACTCAGCACAACTCTTCTAACTCCACAATAAACACATGAAAGTATGGGAGAGGATTCAGCCTATTGCTCTAAGCTCTTAGGTTAGTGATTACAAAGGCCAAGGTGGGATATTTGCAGTTGATTGCCCAAAACCTATCAAAGCTCACTGCTTATAGAAAGCACTCAAAGCATACTGGATTGAATATTGAAACTTTTTAAGTTTTACTGCAGCAGAAATTATAATTAAATCTCCAACCACCCTTCTATTTTTCTTCCATTGTGCAGCAGTCATAGGGTTAAATGGAGATTGACCCCACCCAGCTGAAAGGTTGAGCCAATCAGCGATGATTGAATGTGTATTCTCCTGCCTCACTGATTGGTTAGGGCAAATGAAGTTTATGACAATCAACATGTGGCATTTCCTCATCTGACTCCTGAGGAAAACTTTGCTATGGTTTCTGAGACAGTAAGTTTCTGACTTTGTTAGAGAGCTACCAAAGCCACCCCCTCATTCTTGGAGAGCATAGTTGGAAGATAATACACCTAGTGCATAGGCCAAACTGGAAGGAAATTGGCCTGAAAGAAAAGATGGTACCACTAAATACAGAGCAAAGAGAAAATGAAATCACATCTCTGATAACTTTATTATCTGGTTTTTTTCAAATAGATATATCCTAACCCTGAACTTCACCTTCTCAGTTATTTTTCTTTAAGATAAGCCAGTAAACCTTCTGTTGTTTAAGTACGTGTGTGTGTGAGAGAGAAAGAGAGAGAGAGAGAGAGAGAGAAGAGAGAGGGAAATGAGCTGTATTTTTCTTGTTTTTTAAGAGCCTTAATGAGTTTCTTTTTAATTACACATAAAAGATTCTAACCAACATATATGCCAAAAGTGTCATTGATTTAAATATTTTGCTGTTAATGAACTACAAAAGTGAATTTTGAAGCCTCAGAAATTTAAATGACAAACAAAATCTCCTCTTTGGAGGCAGGCTGGCTAGATAGTCCACCAAACTTCCTACCCGGCTTCTATTGTCCAAGGTCTCTAAGCACAACCAACTCCTAATGGTCCCTGTTGCAGGGGTGAGGGGTCAGAGGGGACAGCAGTGCACATAAGTACTCCAGAAAACAGGTCCTTCTACTATGTAGCTAAAGCTAATATTTCAATGAATTTGCATTCTCTGGACATAAACTGTGGACCACTGTGAAGGACAGATGTCAAAGTCCCTCAACCCAGAAAATGATGACTTTAAATTAGAAATTGATAACATAATATGTAGATAATACCAACACCAATTGTGAGGAAAGGACTTTAGGCATTTTACTGGAAATCAACTGCTTTCCTTTTAGCTAAAAGGAAACTACTAACTGGTACCATTAGTCTGGAAGAAGACCCTTCAGCTACTCTATGATTTTTTGGAGATTTTATGATTTACTGGCTATATCCTGCCAATGCAGCAATGAAGCTGCATATTGGTCTTTGGCCTTGCGGAAGTGCAGAGTCAAGATAGTAGGAGATCATTGAGAAATAATGATTACTTGGATGAATGGATGGATGGATGGAAGGATGGACAGATGACAGATTGAGGCTTCACTGGAAAGTACACCAATCAATATCATATTATCTAGTCCTAAATATCCTCCCCCAAACAGGAAGACTATTTCTAGTTCCAGACATATTCTCCAATAATGTTTACCAGTCATCTGGCCTCACAAGCTTTATTGTCACAGATGTTTCAGTAGATATGATAGACGACTACCTCTAGTAGCTTGCTGTTACATGCCTCAGATCTAACACATATACCTTTTCTTTTTTCTTTTTCACTTCTTCTCCTCCTCAAATAGGAATTTATATCTGCCTTAGACTCATTTAATTCCAAACCAAACCAAACTACTTAGCTCTGTTAATAGAACCACCATTTTCCTTGGTCAAAGTTCCATATTAGGAAATCATACTCGATCCCCGCTTCTCGTTTGATCCTCCAGTGCAACTTGCAAATCTTTAAAAATCCATCTCCCTGTGGTCTTTCACATTACTTCTACCTTTCCATTTTTACAGCAACCACTAATATTAGGTCCTCATGAACTTCTCATTTAACCTGGACCCATCAATTCTAGAAGTCAGGTTCCTGAATTTCCACTTTACCCCATCATAAGAAAATGGGATAGTATTTCAACAAAACCCTTCTTTTCAAATTAAAATCTCACAGATGGAAAAGAGCAAATTCATTTGGATATGGCTAGAATGGAGGAGAGGATCATGCAAGCAATGCATGTCTCCTACAAAGACTTCTCACATCTGTTTCCTTTTGGCCATTCCCGTCATTCATCCCTCTACTTTACTACTCTACTCTTCATCTAATGCCTGGACTGGTGCAATGGCCTACTGATATGACTCACTTCCTCAACTATTCCCCTCCTATCCATTCACTTACAACTGTGTTTTTGACAAATATAAATATGGCCGTATAATTCCTTAGTTTAAAATTTGCAATGGTTCCCTCTCTTTTAGCCTAGAGATAAAATCCAAATGCCTTCATATCTGGGCCGTGTTCTTTGTAGTGGCTCCTAATTCAACCATCTCCCTGGGAACTCATGAAAATTGACCCCACCATCCATCCCCCCTCCCAGGGGTTCAGAGCTGATAATTAAGTTAGAAAGTGAACCTGCCTTGTGGCCAGGCTCAGTTCTGAGTGAGCATTGGACCATGGCCAAGTCACCAATCTTCCTCACCCAGAATGCTGTGCATTATAAACTCAGGAGCGGTTTCCACCTGTACTGTCCACCATTCTCCACGGGAACCTGCAGAGACAGCAAACACAGAGAACTGGGAAGTAGAGCCAGAGAGAGGGGCCTGATCACATGAGTCTGTGGTCCTTGTTGTTTCTGAAACAAAGCTACATTCCTTCCCTCCCAGGTACGGCACTGATCAATGCTTCCTTGGGCCCCAGGGGCTATCCCACCATTCCTTCTTTCCAGTTCTCCATTTATTCATGTTTAATCAGAGCTGTGTGTCTATATCTGTCACCAAGGGTCCTAACCATGTACCCACTTTTACCATTTCAGCTCCTTCAGGCCAGGTCTATGTCTTAGTGATCTTTGTTATCCTGAGTGCCTACCTCGTGGCTGGCACTCAAAGTTAGTTGAATGAAAAATTAATTTGCTACCAGATATAACTTTCTAGCAACCTCTTTTGGCTGCCTTTCTAACTCAGAACTAAAGAGAATCTGCATAGCAGTTTGATTGCAGAGACCTTCATAGCTTTGCCTCTTCTCTGCCTCCTGAAGTGGCAGCATCCTCCCTTTGGAGGAAGTTAACAGCATCACACCGACAGCACCAGATGCTTAGTAATGCTCAGATGTTCACATGCATGTGCTCATTTGGTCCTCCCAGCCATCTGACGGGGTCATGCCGTTCTTACATCCATCTCCCTTTTTACAGATGAGTATACTGAGACTTAGAGAGACAAAGCAAAGTGTCCAAGGTTGGTCATGTGGTGATGCTACAGGTGTGCCAGTGCTCTTCTGCTTTTGTTCTGTGGTCTTTGTATCAGGCTTACTGAGCTGTCTGGCTTTGTTTTCAGATCCAAGTCCCAGAATGTGAGCATGGATGTAAATCCTCCATCCCTTAGCCTCTGGTCACTTTGGCCAGGCAGGCCAGAGACAAAATCACCCAAGCACCAGTAGAGGTGGCAGCTGCTTCTGGTCCATGTCGGACTGAAACCCGACAGCCTTTACTGCCAGGTTAGTGGACCTGCCAGGAATGGGAAGACCAAGGGTGGAAAATCACTCTTGGAAGATCAAGAACATCACCAGTGGGGAACACAATGTGCTCCTCCCTCCCTCAACACAGACCCGCTCCACACCCACAGGAAGGTGACAGAAGAGCTGTCATTTGGAGTCAGGAGCAGGCCAGCGAAGGGACCTCAGGAATGGGTAACAAAGAGTTAAGGCTGCAGCTGCCAGCTCATGCAGTGTGGAGTTATGCTCGGACTGTTCCCACTGGCGACCAAGTCAGCTGTCATCGGAGAACAAAGAATCCCCCAGAGCCGCTCAAGTTGTGTCACACCCGGGAAGCCCTGAGAGCGCCCTGATTAGGATTTCTAAATCAGCCCCATCGAGGCCTGAAGAATAAAGGGGAGGAACAATGAGCCCGCCACATTCACACAGTCAGCAGTCCAGGCCGGCTGCCGCCTCCCCGCCACTGCCCCCTCCCACGGGGCTTCACAGGCCACTTCACCTCCATGGGGACAATCAAATCTCCCCAAAAGCCGCCAGCCCGCTGGAGCAGTGTCCAGAGAGCCTCGGAACGCTGTGAGGAAATCCACCACACCGGACTCCATCCGTGGGGGGCGGGGTGAGAAACAGGGACCCAACAGGGGGTGGGGTGGAGGGGGTGGAGGCACCAATAAGGCCACCTTTGGGATCTGACAGGTCAGACGGTGCCCCTCTTGTTCCATTCCAACCAAGTCCACACTGAGTTTAGCCCTGGAGACCCTGGAAAACCCACCCTGACCCCCAGCCCCAAGCCTGAGGATGCTTCTCCAATAGCAGCTGAAGCCACAGTGGCCTGGAATCTTGTAGCATTTGCAAGGCCATGGAGTCAGAAAGGTTCCTTATTCCCAGCCGAGCCTCCTGCAAGATGGAGCACATTGCAGGATGTTTTGAAAACATCTTAAATGCAGAGTTCAACTTCATGTCCACTGGAGGGTATACTGATGATCCTTGCAAAGCAGAGGGTTGCCGTGTTCATTCACTCTACGTTAAGTGCTTACAAAATACCAACGTGTCACAACCTCAAGTTTGCCAGTGTTTTTACTCTACTACAATCCCCAAGAAAACTGCAGGTAGAACTCCTCAATTTGGAGGGCTTCCAGTTGTCATTCCAACTTAAACATTTTTCCTTTCTGCAAATTGCTAAAGCCATCGTCCAGGACAGTGTTCTAGCTTGAGTGAGGGGCGATCCTCAAAAGGAAGCTTTAGGATGTGTGAGGTCAAGGCGATCCTCTAGCTGCAGTCAAGGGATGCTGGCTGTTCCCATCTCTGTGAGACCAGGTCAGCCTTGTAATCTGTGTGTTACTTCACTGAGAAGTGACGGTGTTCATACTCCTTGCCTGCAGCCAGGGCTCCATGTGGTGATGTAGGGAAGCATCTTCTGCCTTATGCTTCCCATCAGACCTTTCACCAACTGGCACCATGAGGAATATATATCTGTGATGCCCCTGTGTCTTCAGGTCCCTGCAAAGCTTCTCTGAAGGAGAACGTGAGGAACAGTATGACCTGGACTCCTCCACTGTCTCCTCCAGCCCCTGCCCCCAAACCTAAAAGCCAACAGGGAAAAAGCCACAGTCCTTCACAACAGAATACAGACCGTGTCCAGGTTTCTGGCTTCCCAGAGTTATGATTTTTCAAGCTTATCCATGCAGTCATTCTGTTTCTCACTTCAATATAGTTTTCAGCAAATTACATCAGCTAGTCAACACTTTCTGAGTTGGTTTTAGGTGAGTTTGCCCAACTATTGGGTAACATAAGTGTTCTAAGCACATTTAAGGTAGCCTAAACTAGGCCACTTGGTACATTAAGTGTATGATATGCATTTTTAACTTGTGATATTTTCAGGTTGCGATGTTGGCTTATCAAACATAACTCCATTGTAAGTTGAGAAGCACCTATAATTCAAATGGCTAGTTTTCAGCTGCAGAGATTCTTTAAGGGAGCTGAGGGTACTCATTAAATAAACAGGCCAAATGCACCATCAATGCAATATTTCCACAGAAGTACACTCCTGAGATAGAGGAGATACAGTTAACCATCAGAGTCCAAATTCAGTAAAGACCCTAGGATTGCTGATATCCACCAATTATGAGACCCATCTTGTGGATTAAGCATTGCTTACAGTTTAGACTCATAACACTGAATCCTCATAGCCCAATTTCATAATTGACAAAAGTAAGGCTCATATCTCTCCTAAGGCCACAAAAGTAGCAAACAAAAAGATATTAGCAGCATCAAGATCTGAACCCAAGTCTGTCTACTCCTACAGCTCTTGATGACCAAGTTCTCTGGATCCCTTCTACTTGATTAAATTTTGAATCTAAACTAAAGTGTTTAGCTTGCAAAGGATAGAACAAGATCAAACTAGCAGAGGATGCTCTGACTAGGATGGAAGGAAGGGTGTAGTCTCAAAAGCTAACCCAGTCAGATCCATGGCTAGTTCATTGCTGCCAACATGCTAAAAGCCTAGGGCTGTGCACTTATCCTCCCTGAGCCTCAGTTTCCCCTGGTGTGAGAGTCTGGTAATAAGACCATTTTTGCTGGGACACTGTGGGGATTAGGATAGACACCTTTGTAGAAATCTCTGGCTCATGATACACACTCTAGAAAGCTTGTTTCTTCCGTCTTCTTCCATAGACATCAAGGCAGCTATGAACACTTTCCTAAAATCACCTGCTCTAGTGAAAAACAGAAACAGTTCCATTTTTCAACTTTCCAATTTTCCTGCTTTTTGTTGGACCATCTTTTACTCCTCTGAAATCTTGAATTTTAACCTCCTTGAATCTTGTCAGGATTGAGCAACAATAAATGCTGCCTAAAGGTGACCTTGAAGGTGTGCTCTGGACAGGAGAATCACTGCCAGAATCTGGAGTGTGTGTCTGCCTTTTGTGGGGGCAGAATAGCCTCCAAGTTTGTCAGCACCATTTGTGGATCCAGGAAAAGGCAGGGATCCATTTAATTAAATGACATGAGAACTTGTTAAGTGCAGGAACAATAATCTAACAATAAGATTGCATCATTGGTAAGGACTCTCACCTTTTTTCAGAGTTCCTTCAGGTTATTAAGACTTCTAAGTCAGTCTGGGAACTGGGGGGTCTCAGATGTTGGAAAGAAGCCATTGTATTGTGCTGAGAGTGGTATCCTGCTATTTCAGAATCTAGGCTTAGAGGGTGCTTAAAATGATTGGCATTAATCATTTGGATTAATGAAGGACATAGACACCCCAAATCAAGATTTTCTCTACTTCAAACTAATTCTTGCTGCACATCAGAGTATTATCAAATCCCTCGACCCACATTTCATTTTAAAATGCCAGCTCAGCTTTGGAAACTAATAAAGCATTCAAATTGCAAGGCACCAAAAATTGTTGATGTCCCTCAGTGACTGGCGGGAAAGCAGAGGTCTGCTGTGATTGGCCAGATGCTGGGGTGTGGCTCAGCCCGGGGAGTAAGGATGCAGCTAGCCTGAGAGGAAGAGAGAGTAACAGACCTGGGTAAGCCTGGATTGCTGAAACACACCAGCAGCCATGTGATGGAGAGCAGAGAATTTAAGAATTTGTGAACCAGACAATGGATGGCATAGTTGAAAGAACGGGGACTTTAAAGTCAGGCAACTGGAAGTTTGAATTCCACCTCCGTCACCCACTGAGAAACCTGTTTCCTCGCCTGCAAAAATAAGTACTTCCTTTTTCACATGGCTGTGGTGACAATGAAATGAAATAAAGAGATACATGTGGAGCTTGGCACGAGGAAGCACTGGAGACTTGGTAATACTATGGAGTGGACAGCGGTCAGGAGTAAGGCAGGGGCTGAAGGACACAGTGGGTGAGTGGGTGGATGCCACGGTTTGTGGCAGTAACCAGAGCAGTGACTGCTCAAGAGGTAAGAACACTAGACTGAAAAATTGGCGTCAAGTGACTAATGGTGACATAAAGTTGTTTCAGGACAGAGAGGAAACATTTATTAACTCAGGGGAAACAGGAAATGGGAAAATCCCAGGAAGGGAAGAGTAGTCCGGATTGACTCCCAGATGCCAGCTCAGCTGCAGGGTAGGGAGAAGTCTCACTGATGGCCACCACAGCCTGGGAGGCAGGACAGCCCCGGTGCCACTGTGCAACAGTTGACGTCAGGCTTTGGTCTTTCTGGCCCATGCTTTTCCTGACTCCCCATTTTACCTGTATTCCCAGAATCCAGTGATTTCACACCAATCACTTGTTCTCTGCCATAAAACATGCTCTCCAAATATTCATTTGTTGACCAACATCATGGAATAGGAGATGATATAAAATATATCCATATTGAGGCTGGAGGTATAGCTCAGTGGTAGACCCTTTGCCTGGCATGCTTGAGGCCCAGGGTTCCATTCCAGCATGGAAGGAAGGAAGGCAGGCAGGAAGGAAGGGGAGGAAAGAAAGAAAGCAGGCAGGCCCATCCACAGTTATTTACATTTGAAAATCTACTAAACAAATAAGTTGGTTCAGCGAACATTTTTGGAGCTGTTTTGTCCTGGTCACGGAGACAGTCACTAAGACCAGAGTGGACAGAAATGCCGCCCCCCCATCTCTGCCTTAGGACACAGCCTGCTGCTCCTAAGTACTGAGGTGTCTTAGTGGGTTAGCTTCCAACACTGGCCATCCTGGAGCCACCTGCTCCCTGAATGGGTGAGATGATGCCTGAACACAGCTCTCCTCTCCGTGGGTCCTTTCTGTGCTCACCGTGCCCCAGGAGCAGAGCAGCCCTCCCTTCTGCCTGGCCCTTCATTCCACCCTGCTTCTCTCACCATGGAGGGCAGACAATGTGGGGAGAAGTGCAGAGAACTGGGGAGGGGAGACCCAAATCTCAGCTCTTGTTCGTGTTTTCACAAAATTAAATACGTGTATGTGTGTGTGTGTGTGTAAGCTGGAGGTGTGAAAAAGTACAGTGAATGTTTAAATTTTAAAAATATTTATTACAGTAAAAGACACATTGCCATGAATCCCTCTCACTTTGAACACACTTATCCTATCATTCTTGGGGCTTTCTGAGCAGTTCTGGAAGTCTTTTCTGTGTGTCTTTCGTTGTGCTGTCCTGGCTGCCTTGATATCCTCAGCTGATTGCAGACATTTCCCTTTCGTGGTCCTTTTGACCTCGGGGAAGAGCCAGAGTCATGCGGTGTCAGGTTGGGTGAAAAAGCTGGATGAAGACTCCCATAATGCTTTCACAGGTCTGCCTTTCTACTGGGTGGCACTCAGCAGCCACGCTCCCCATTGTGTCGGTCACACCTGCTAAAGGCACTCATGAAAGAGGACTTCCAGAGCTGCTTCAGAAAGTGCCAGGAATGATGGGCTGGGATAGGTGTGTCTGAAGCAAGTGGGATTAATTACAGTGTGCTGTCACTGTAGTAATGTTTTTTAGTTCCAGCATTCACTGTATTTTTCGATCACCCCTTGCTTATGTGTATTTGCCAGCCCATTTAATTACATGCATACATGAATATACACACATATACATGTGCCTCTGAAATACGTATATCACATTTTGAAAGAGCAAAGTGGTCCTCAGAACCCACATGAACAGAGGGGAGCATAGATTTGGGGAAATGATGCTTTAAAATGCAGACCTCTTCCCTAAAATGCAGTCAGCACTCTCAACCCCAGAACAGCACCCCCATAGAAAGCTGAGGAGTCACCAGTTCTCTGCGGGTCACGAAGGGCTAGGCTTATTTAGCAGGATGTTTGTCTTAGCGCTGGGACTCGGTGGGGAGGAGGGCAGCACCTGAAATCACGTCCCTCGTCCCAGTCTCCACAGGGTTCAGGGATGGCCCGTCTGACCTACAATCCCCTTGTGCCTACTGTCCCCTGGCTGTACTTGAACCTTTCTTTGTTTCTGGGAGGACTGGAGGGAAATGCTCCATTTAGGTGAAATTGGAAAATGAGTGAGCAAATTGCTAAACTTTATTATCAAAGTTAATGAAAATGATGAACGGGAGTGGAGCCGTCTCCAGGCCGTGTCCAGAGAGGACTTTCTTCATCCCCATTTAGACACTGAGCTGGAGGTGCTGGCACTGGGCTCACAGCATGCCCAGGTTGGAAAGGACTTGAACTCTCAGCCTCACCGCACCTGACACAGGTAACCCTTCCAAACCACCCCAACAGGCCACCATACAGCTTTCCTCCTGCAAGAAATAAGACATGAAGGCAAACATCGAGGCATTTGACTTTTTCTTTGGTCCTGTTTACGTAGCCCTGCCAGTTAAGTGTCCAAAGAATCTACTTGACATTCCTCAGTGCTCTGTCCAGGAAAACTCTTTAGGGAAAAATCTGATAGAAATACCTTGGAGCAGGATAAAGCCGATTTCTCCAGTATTTCTGAGAAATTCCAGTACAGTTGAGAACACAGAGTCTCCTCGCATACCCAGGATGCAAACTGATCCATCCTCCCTGCTGGAAGAATCTCAACTGGCAAGTAACCTGCAGCCACTACACAATCCGAAGCTGACGAGACCCCCTGATCCACAGACAAGCAATTCATTTTCCCAATTGAACCAAGGATGAGCTGAACCAAGCAGTTCCACCTGTGGGTATTTAGATATCTGAAGACAGACAGAAATTAGTGGATTTAAGTAAAGAGAAAGCAGAGTCAGGTCTGGATCAGTATGGAGTTCGCAAAACCATGTACCCAATGTTATGGAGCTGCAGAAACTACGAGGAAATACGGCAAAGCAGTTTTGAAGAGGGATTGTGAAACACACATGGAGCAAAGAAAAATGAGAGACTGTTTGCTTGCTTCCCAGGCATGAGAGAGAGGCCAAGCCCAGGCCAGGAGACTCTCTAGGGTTTCTTCATGTAGAGGGATGAAGGGCACATATAACACACTCAAGGCATTAGTAATACAAGTTACATTAATAGTTCTAAATAAAATGGAAGAGTGAAATTGTGAACATTTCAGTATGTGATGTCACTATTCCAAGTTCATTCTGTACTTTCTCTGTCCTCAATGTGCCTGTCTGTGCTCAAGCTCTTGCCTGTTGTAGACTATAATGTATGAAGTACAGGGACAATTCCAATTTGTCTTCTAACAGCATGATACAGAGCACAATGACATGTTTACACTTTGGGAGTTTGTGGGGTTTTCTTCTAGTATCGTATTTCAAAGATTCAATAGAATTTTACCAATTAAAGCAATACTTACCTCTAAAGCTTCGTGTACCTGCTAGAAAAAAACCCCTCAAAGTCTGTATATTCTAAGCATTCTAGCTCAAGCTGGTTGGATGGTTATATCCAAGTCTCCACCCTACAGAATGGAAAAATAAGAAGCAATATTTGTACACAATGAGATCTCTTGCCAAAATGAGAATAAATAATCTGAGACTTTATGCAATAATCAAGTTGATTGCTGAGCAGAAGGAGCCCAACACAAAACCATACATACTGTGTGATTTCACTTAGATAAAATTCAGAAGTAAGTAACTGAACAGATGGTGTTAAAGGTTAGGGTGGAGGCTTCCCTCGGCAAGGAGAGAGGAGGAGTAGTTAGCTGGACAGGATCAGGAAAGGCTGTTCTCTAAGGTTCCGTTTCTTGGTCCAGGTGCTGGGTTCACAGGTGTGCTCTGTCCCTGAATTTTACCGAACTGCTCAGGTATGATTCAAGCACTTTTCTGTAGGTATATCAAAATACTTTTTAAACTGTAAGGAATTGAAGGCATAACTAAAGTAAAATTAAATCCAAAAGTCTAGTATATAGGAACCCATATGGATTTTACAAAGCACCTCTGAGGTTTATAACATTCTACCTCAGTATTGCTATAAAAATCAGAGGCAAAGAATGCTCTAGGGAGCTACCTACTTGAAATATTGCTTTAGAAAATTGTTCGTTCATGTCAGGTCAGGTTGTAAACTCTGCAGGAGGAGGTCATCCTGGACCCATCCTCTTTAGTGAGAAATAATTCATTATGACATTGCTAATTTGGCTCTAACTACCTGAGGTTTTATAAAATTGGTGCAAATTTAAGACTAGAGGTGGAGCCGAAGCTCTTTGTTCTTCATTTCTTCCCCCCAAAATGTATTTTTAAATATAAAAGAGCTAACACTGGGCCAGGGATTTAGCTCAGTGGTTTCGCCTCCTGCTGTGCAAGCGCAAGGACCAGAGTTCGATCCCCGGTACCAAAAAAAAAAAGCTAACATTAATTTTAGTAAAATAATATTAATTACAGTGCTTCTTTTTTTTATAAACAATAACCTGCATATGATTTCTTTTTTTCTTTCTTAATAAATATTGGCCCACTTTTTCCACAGCCATCCCCTGAACAGCACTAAGTCCAACCAAACCCTCAACTGTGAAGAAATACACAAGCCCAGAGCAACACCTGGCTTACATGAGCTCCCTCTCAAAGATCTGAATCAATGTGCTACCTATGCATGTATGCAAATAACAAATGCACAGAAGCTTGCATAAGCCTATTTTGAGCCTCTTTCATGGCAACAAAGGACTTTCATAGACAATCAATTATCTCTAAAAGCATTTTGTCAGAATTTTCATTATCCGATCCTTTTTTTTTTTCAAAAGTACATTTTAAGTGTCTAAAGCCTTAGAAGGTGGATTCTCCTCTATGAATATTAACCTTTTTTCTGCCTGTTAAAGCCAAATTTCTTTAAAGAAAAAAAAAAAAAACAGATTGGCTCTCACAATTCATTGAGTGGAGAATTTTTTTTCAGTTTGAAGTGTTAATTGTGCCCAAGGCAGCTTAACTCAGAAATCACTGCCAGCCACCTCTCCACCCGTGGTCCCCTGGGGAGAGCACAGTGGGTACCGCACCTGCTCTGCGGAGCTGCAGTGAGGCAGGAAGGCACGACGCAGCTCCTCTGCTCCAGGTGAGAGGAGGTAACCGTAGCCCAAGTGTCCTCAAATTCCAGTGCGAAGAGGACCACCAGGACCACTTTTTAAAATAAAGGGTCCCAGGGCCGGGGATTTAGCTCAGTGGTTTCGCTGCCTGCTGCGCATGCGCAAGGACCTGAGTTTGATCCCTGGTACCAATAAATAAATAAATAAATAAATAAATAAATAAATAAATAAAATAAAATAAAAGGTCCCAGGCAGGGCCTTACCCCCAGATAAGTGACAGCGTTGCTAATAGATGATCGACATATGACACTGGTATATGTATATATCCCTTGAGTTTTACATGTATCAAACAAGGAGGGTCAGGTGCCTTCAAGATCCCTCTATTCCCGATTCCCCTCGCTCCTCAACCCCAGTCTAAGCCCCCAGCCCAAGGTGGGAATGGATAGGGTCCCCAAGCAGTACTTTTCCAAGCTTAATTGGAACTCATGTGGCTTTTTTGTTCTTTCTTTTTGAATGGTACTTTTGGTTCAGAGGCCTCCTTATTTAAGCTAGAAGGGAGTCATGTTCAGCAATGGTGAGGGTATGCAGATTTCTGGGAGCAGAGGAAGAGGAAAATGAAAAGCTATTGCTACATTTCCCAGATGGGAGTGACCTTAGCCAAGATGTTGAAAAGGTAATATAGGGAGGATTGCTTGACAACCACACCCCACCCGCTTTCCTTTCCGCATTTTTCTCTCTCCTAAGGTCCTTCCTCTGATATATTAGTTTTTTTACTCTTCATTTAGCTCCTCCTAGAAATCCAGTTCTCATTAACCAAGGCAGCTAAGATGTAAGAGAGAGGCATACTGATAGAATTTGTTTGTGCTAAAATGTGAATGACTGACAGGTGGGCAATACAGTATCCGAGTAGCACTCACAGGTGATCACATGCCAATTCTTCACCTTCTCCTGGGAGAAGGAGCCTTCAGCCATGTACCTGAGAGAGGCCCTAGTTCTCATCTTAAAGTCAGCCCGCCCCTTTAGAAGCCATGCCCCTCCTCTTGTCTTACTGACTTATCCCCTATTCCAAACCAGAGTCAGCCACACCCCAATTTGAACTCTTCCTAGCAATAACATTGCACCACTGCAACACAACCTTGTCAACCATTACCTCCAAACACATGAGGCCTCGACCATGTCTGTCCATAAAACACTGATTCCTTTGCTTTTTTTTCCCGCTGGTTCCTGAGCACATTGTAGGCTACTTGACTTCCAAACTCTGCACCTGTTATATTAGCAAACAGCACATTGCAGCTGCCAGGCATTGTCCTGGCTCCATGTAGCCAAGTCCTACAGACAGACGCACCTGGGAAGGACTCAAAGGAGCGCTTGCTACCGCGAATCTGGGCAGAGGAGTCTCCATCCTCCGTGTCAGGGATTCCTTTGCCTTCAGTCTCCATCTCCCACAAGGCATGGTGCTGATAAAGCTGCACGGAGGACAAATGGAAAGTTCTGGTGGAATGAACCCAGTGCCCCTGTACCAGTCCAGGAAGGATGCAATATGCACCTTGCAGACTAACCGGACACTGAAGAGAGGTCTTGGCCTGAGAGTCCAGCTGCAAGCTTCTCTCCTCAGTGTTACTGCATTTGACCACCAGCTATGGAGCTCTGTCTCCCAACCCCAGTTACGATGGGGTGCACTGGCTGGGGGCAGGGTAACAAGAGTGATCTGCAGACAAATCCCATCATCTGGGACCTTCTAGGTTTAGAAGGGAGGGACAGCATACTCTACAGTCACTTGTACTTTGGATAAAAATTGATGGAAGAGGTGCAGAAAAGATACAGGAAGTCAGAGACACAGCCCGAGATGTTTCATAAAGTCCTGGGGCTCCTTTCTGCAGGAAGCCACCCAGGAAAGTGTGGGGCCAGGTGGAAGGCACACAAGAGGCAAAGAGCAGAGAAAGGGTGTTCTCCTAGACTGGGTGCAGGAGAGAAGGGAACCCTGATCCTCCAGGCGAGAAGGGGGTGCCTACAGGGCTGGAAGCTGGTCGGGGGAGAGGGCCACAGTCACAGGTGGGTTTCCAAAGCCGCGAGGACCATGGAGCACAGCGCAGAGGCAGGTCCTAAGGAATGTGCCCCCTTTTCCTGGCTCCTGGGGGACTCCCAGGCATTCTTTCTAACAAGAGACCCGCCTGCCAGCCAGCAGATGTGGCCCATGAATAAACATCCCTGCGGTCTGGGGGCGGGGGAATAATAAATATGAAGAAAGTGGTGGCCTGCCTCTCCGTGTCCCCCGCCCCTGCTCCCTGGGCAGCAGACACACTCCCCTGAAGGGGCGGACTCAGTGCCCCTGCTGGCCGGCCGCACATTAATCCGGTGGATTTGGCCATCTCGTGACATAGCCAATCAGTTCGAGGGAGGGGACGGCAGGAACGCCTCTCCTTTCACGCCACAAAAGGATTTTCGTCCCTTGAGAGCACAATGAAAAAAAAAAAAAAAAAAAAGCCAATCAAGGCGGGATCAGCTGTGGGCTGGTCGCTGCAGATCTGTCTCTCCCAGAGGGGGGTGGGGGGCACATATTGGTCCGTGTGGGAAACCCACAACCTCAGCTTCTCACACATTGTTCTCCTCCTCTTCAACGGCACCCCCTCCCCACCAGCCCTCCCCTCCCCTCTCCCCTCCCCAAAGCCGTTAATGCCACAAAAGATACTTTCCCCATTGTGCCCCAGACAGCTGAGAGGTCCAAGTTAGCCATACACAGCTCTGTGTCCTCCCCGGGGAGAAAGGGGATGGACTGTCCACAAGAGGAGTGGGGTGCTTATCATACAAAGGAATTAAACCCCTTGGGCGCTCTGGCCTATCTAGATGCGGGGGTTCAATAGGTGACATTTTCATTAGGTGCTAATGGCAGGGGGGTGGCAAGGACCAGGCATTGTCATGCAGAAGCATCCCCCCAAGGGGAGGTCAGGGCAGGTGGGGTGAGAGGTTGGGGAGCAAACCTGCATCAAAACTTGGGAAGGAGGGGGGCATGGGCTGGCCAGGCAGCATTGTTGGTGTGCAAGCCCCTCAATGGGAAAAGTCATGTTTGCTCTGAAGCAAACAAGTTGAAATTGTTGGGGAGGGGAAGGGCTGGTGGGTGGCCGGGGACAGAGCTTGTGACGAGTCTAGCAGGACCCTCCCCATCACCAGCTCTGCTCAGGGTTGTGAGGATAAATGGGAGACTCTGGTCTGCCTCCGGAAGGCAATGTGGAGGAAGGGAAGGCACAGGATGGGGAGAACCAGTGTCTGTCACCTGTGGCTGGGGTGGCCTGGGGCACCCGTGGGACACTGAAGGCTGAAGTTTCTTAGTGATGCAAAATAGAGATGAAAGCTACCTGTTGGATTCTTCTCAGATGTCAATACCTGGCAGAAATGAGGTGCTGGGAAAGGAGAAAGTCTTCATGCTTTGCGCCTCCCCTCACCAAAAAGAAATTTTACAAAGCATAAAAGGAGAGTCTAAGATTTGATACAGTGGGCTAACAGCACCTTCAGTCTTCGAAGCTCATCACTGTACTTCTAGGTAATATCCCAGCTTCCTCAACCTGTGAAACAAATACCTCTCATTCTCAGTTTAGTTCCTTCCAAGCTCAGTTCGGTAGAATCCTCTTCTGACTTTGACTCCAGTCTTTCCAGTCTCCACCCTCCTTCAAGCCCTGAAATTGCACATCAGCGAGTTAACAGGGAAACACATGGTTTTGCTTTGATTCCCCTGCTTTTATTAACACGCTGTTCTGAGGATGCTACTGCTACTCTGTGACCGATATCAAACAGCACATCACCAGGATGTGTCCCCATGGTGTGGACAAGTGTCATGAGAATGGCAGGTGCCCAGTAAGGGTGAGCCCAAAGTGGGAGGAGGCTTTGCTGATCATCAGGACAGAGGATGTGATTCTCCATCATTCCTCAATGTGCTGGGGATTCCAGAAACTCAAAATTAACCAGAGAGCCAGATAACAAGCAGAGGCACCAAAAGCAGTGGATAAATAATTGACACCCAGGAATAAAAGACATCTCTAACCCTTTCTGTACAGCAAATAGAATGGAAATACTGACAGAGCAAATTCAGCCAAGGCAGTTTGCATTTTCCTATTTACCTTGATATTTTGCCTGCAAGGGGGGCAGGGTGGCGCTGGCACCCTCTCCCTGCATGGCCACTCACTGCCACAGCAAGTGCCAGTCCCCGCCACAGCAAGTGCCAGTCCCCAGGACAGACCTCTGCACACAGTGGTCCCCAAGGAGGAGCAATGGCCTCCGAGGACCTTCCAGCTTCCGCAAGACTGCTCTTCTACCAGACAGTGAGTGCCGGGCCAAGCTCATTTTCTCCAAGCCTTCTGCAATAAAGTACTTCCCAAGCACAGGTGGCTTAGCTCACAAGGGCATCCAGAGAAAGCCTGGAAAAAGGACCATTTTCCAGAGCCATTGCCTAGGCACCGCTTATCTAGAAAAAAATTAGTGGAGGCATTATATGTGGACTTAGTGGGTAATTTTGTTTTTATGTTACTGGGGATTGAACCCAGGGCCTTCACACTGAGCTACATTCCCCAGCCCCTTTTTGAACTTTTTAATTTTGAGCCAGAGTCTGGCGAGGTTGCCTGTTGCCCAGACTGGGCTGGAACTCAGGATTCTCCTGCCTCAGCTTCCCAGAGAGCCAGGATTACAGGCAATTGTTTCTTCAACTCTTCAGCTGGCTGAGAAGGGCTAGCTTGGTGCTAGCAGCAACATTAGTCTTGCCAGGTCAGTGGTTCCTTTCTCTGGTCATTTCCACTTCACAGAAAGCAGTTTCAGAACTGGAAGTCCACTTAGAAGGCTCTTCAGAGAGAAATAATCTACTCACCTGGAGCATCTCCAGAAAAGAAAAAGAATTATGCTCCAATCCAGGCACCATTCTGACAAATAACCCAGGGCTTGATATCAAAATCTAATAAACTCTCTCTTATCAGCATCAAATCTCCTGTGTAATTTTTTGTCTCTTACTGAGAATGTCAACTTGCAAATGCAAGGAGCCAGAGAAAGCCTGGTCTTCCCTAGGGCAAAGGAGGTTTCTAACTTCAACCTGGACTCTTTTCTTTCCCTTTTTTTTCTTTTCCCGTTTGGGAAAAGAGTAGAAGAGACAAGGCCTCTACCCACTGGTCAATAAAATTAGAATTCAAATCTTTCCAGGTGCAGTGACAGGTCCTTTAAGAGGAAACGGCTTCCCTGAAGCCAACAGTGCCCAGAAATTACAACCGGTTTCAGCAATTAAGAGAAGTAAAACATTAAAAAGCATGAGGCAAAGTACATTTGCATGCTAATAGCCCCTTCTGTAGTGCTGGGAGGCTGTGTTTTATAACAAAGCAGATAACTTTCCCACTATAGCAATATTAACCCTTGGGATCTCACTTCTGTTCCTTGCCCCTGGTTTTAATGGCTGGAATTTGCCTGGCCATTGTGGGGAAAACATGGGTTAATGCCACATACCAACCCATCCACTGTGGCTTGATTCTCCTTGACTTCAGTTTTGAATGTCTCTCAGGATAGTGAGAGGAGGGTGGAAAGACTCACCAGTGGGAGACCAAGAAAAAAAATTTGCTAGAAAATACATCAGAATGGGCTGGGCAGTGTTTGGTGTCAAATGAGCCTTGGATTTGAATCTGGTTTTACCACTTCCCAGTGGGGTGACCTTGGGTAAGTTATTGAAGTCTTTGGAGTACCAGTTTGCTTAACTAATAAGGTGGAAGGAAGGTAAATGAAGCACTGAGGGTAACATTTCTACACACCTCGTAGCTACAATGGTTACTGTGGTGTTGTTACAGCAGGTGGCATTTATGGTGTTCCAGGAGGAACCTTTTGAAGAACCTTTGGGTACAATGCTGTGAAAAATTGCTATGGCTTTGTTAGAGACTCGAGGCAATTACTTTTGCCCCATAGGAAAATTAATCTCGGAATAAGAGCAGATAATGTAGAGAGACTCTCTTTATGCCGCCCAGGGTGGAGGTCCCCCAAAATTTTGGACTCCACCAAAGATGGCAATCCAAATACACAGCAGGGGCCAGGGATTTAGCTCAGTGGTTCCACCGCCTGCCTCGCCTCGCAAAAGCGAGGTCCAGAGTTCGATCTCTGGTACCAAAAAAACAAAGCAAAACAAAACAAAAAACCCAAATACACAGTGGGTTTAAGGCAGTCCTTAGAAACCAGGAGAACATTCTCAACCCCTACGCTGAAAGAAGGCAGGATACCACAGAGCTTCAGTTTTGAGATCCACTTCCTTTGACTTTACCCAACTGTGTTGCTTTGGACAAACTTCTGAACCTCTCTGGGCCTCAGTTTTTTCATTGTAAAATGGAGATAATGGAATGTCATACACCTGGGGAATGGGTCCAATACATAAGCACTTAATCTATGCCAATTAAGAATATTTCTTTCCTCATTTCTCTTTTAAATATCCAATTCCCCTCCTTGTGCCCTATCACACAATGAGGAGGTGATGCCCCAAACATGGCTTGTGTCACACCAGAGTCCAGTAAAAACAAGGAAGGAGAAACTTCCAGCTGTGTACCAGTGTCCTCGGAGTTTACCACCGCTCTCCGGTGGATGGACAAGAGGGCCCAGGAAGGAAACAGGTGATCCTCAAGGGCTGGCCACATATTAATCTGTCGCTCACAGGTGGGCAGCAGAGCACGCCTTCCGGCAGCGGGCTCCCCTTTCACATCCGCACTGCCCTGGCTGGCACTTCGACACTGGCTGTGACTCGCCTTGTATCTTCTGCTCCTGATTCACTTCTGAATGACTTTCTGGGAAAGAGGGAATCCAGAGACTGGAAGTAGACCAGCAGACCAGGGAGGGCAAGGAGACAGCTCTCCAGCTCTGCAGAGTACCTGCTCTGTTAACAAGGTGTACTTTCCTCCCAGGTGGATGGCTCTCAGCCTCAGAGTCACATAGAGAACATTCAAAATAATAACAATAATACTAAACAACAGTGAAGTACGTGGGCATTCTGCCCTCATGGATTGTGATTGTGTTTTTCTGATCTGAGCGTAATACATGGTCATTTTCACACTGCGCGTCTATGATTCTGACGTCGCCTGGCTTGAGTACCGCTTACTTTCCAGGATGTGTTTGTTCGACACAGCAGTGCTGTCCATTTTGGGCTGCACATTAGGATTATCTGGAGAATCTTTTAAAAATAACTGAAGCCCATGACCCTCTCCAATAATTTCTGATTTCATTCACTTGAAGCAGAGTGCAGGCATCAAAGGCAGACCTCCCCAAGCTCCTAATTCCACACATACCAGGTAACTCACTGCAACATCATTTGTAACAGCAAAGAGGCTATCCAAGTGCCTGTCTGTCAGAGGTTGATAAAATAAGCTCTGGTCCAATGTGGACTTAGAATTGTGTGCATCTGTTACAAATAATGAGCTGGGCTGGGGATGTTGTTCAGTAGTAGAGTGCTTGCCTGGCACGTGCGAGGTCTTAGGTTCTATCCCTAGGACCACAAATACTGAAAACCAGAAAAAGAAAGCCACCAATATTGAAAGATCTCTAGGACCTATGAAAATAAGCAAAAAGCAGAAGAGCATCTGTGGGGTAATATTGCTTGTGTAAGAAAAAAGGGAGAACACCAAACAGAAATTTTCTTACTGCTTATATTTACACAAAGAAATGTTAGGCCTGCATTCCCAGTAGTCCGTGTGGCTTAGCAAGTCCTTATCTCAAAATTAAAATAATTTTTAAAAGGGCTGGGGATGTAGCCCAGGTCCTGGGTTCAATCCCCAGTACTGAAGAAAGGAAGGGGTGGGGGGAGGTGCGGAAGGGAAGGAAGAAGAGGGGGAAAAAGTTGGAGATTAATAAAAGTAATGACTCAGGAATGGGGGCAAGAGAATGCTTGGAAACATTGGTAGGATCAAGGGTTCTTATAGCATCTTGATTTCTCTAACAGGTGAAAAACCTGTTTAAAATATAAAGATCTTACCAAGTTCCTGAACAGCCAGGTTTAAAAACAGGGTCCAGGGAGCAGCCAGCATACTATAGCCCAGAAACCAAGACTACCTCATTGCCTATATATATATTTTTTCTTCCTTTTAATAAACTTTTAATTTTATTTAATTTTTTTTGGAGACAGGGTCTCATTATGTAACTCAGACTGGCCTTGAACTCACTATGTAGCCCAAGCTGGCCTCGTGATGATCTTCCTGCCTCAGCCTCCCAAGTGCTGGGATTACAGGCATGAGCCACCACCCCTGGCTAAACTTTTTATCTTAGGACAGTTTTAGATTTTCAAAATTATTGAGAAAATAGTACAGACATTTCTTATATACCCCGCACCTAGTTTCCCCTATTGGTAACATTTTGAATGGTAGTGGTGCTTTTGTCAAAATTAATGAATAAATATAGATACATGATTATCAGCTGAAGTCCTCACTTGATTGATATTTTTCTTAGTTTCCATCTAACATCCTTTTCCTGGTGCAGAACCCCACCTGGGACGGATACCATGTTACATTTAGATACCATGTCTCCTTCGTGATAATTCCTCAGACATTTCTTTCTTTTTCCTTTTCTTTCTTTCTTTGGATGACCCCAAAAGTTTATAGATACACATCTCAAGCATTTTGCTGACTGTTCCTCAGCTAGCATTTGTCCGATTTTCTCCCAAGATTTAGACTAAAATAATGTATTTGGGGAAGGAAGACCACAGTTGAAAATATGTTCTCATATTCTATCAAGAATGATATAATTTATCATTGCTGATGTTACCTTGGATTACCTGACTGAAGGTACTCTGCCAGTTTTGCTACCATAAATTGCTCCTTTTCTCTCTCTCTTTTTGTACTTCAGTCTTTGAAAGAAAGATACTGCATGCAGCCCTATACCTAAGAAGCAGAAGTCATGTTCCAACTTCTTAACGGTGGAGTGTCTAGATAAGTTATTTCTAGTTCTTCTGCACAGAAAATTTGTGTCCTCTCCTCCCTTTACTAGTATCATTATGAACCCATGGGTATTGATTTCATGCTTTGAGTTATGTACAATATGGTTCTATCCATTTTCTTGCCAAGATCAGTTGTTACCAATGGGAGCTCTTGCAGCTGGTTCAGTGTTTCATTAACACATCCTCATGATTAAAGAGGAGTTTTGTTTAACTTTGCCTTTTGTTTTGTGTTTTGAGCATTTTCCTTTGTTTTGTCTGTTGTTGCTCTGAGCACTTTTCTACTTCCTAATACCACAAGATGCTTCAGGCTCATTTTGGCTCTTTCTGCTCCAGTAGAAGTTGTCTCTCCAGGTCCTTCCTCCTGGCAATGGCTTCAGGAATCAGACCTGGGCACTAATATG